>NC_056735.1:512495541-512795541 GCF_019279795.1 Protopterus annectens
TTATATGCAAGGCAGAGATCATCTCTGAGTAGTCTGTATGAAACAGAATAAAGTGAGAGTGATGTCAGATGATTCCCATAGGACAGATGCTGAAGACCTTGAATTTTCCTTGTGAGGAACCTTTGTGGTCTCTCCAATTGCTGCAGGTGGTTGGAAAGGTATATACCAAAAGAGGTGCTGTACTCAATTATTTGCCTAATGAGGGAATAGTAGAGGGAGGTTATAACTTCTGTTTTTTTTCTGGAGGCAATGCCCTTACTTATGAGATGAGCAATATAGAATGCCCTTCTTACCACTGTGGAGACATAGTGATCAAAGGTTAGGTTGCTGTCAACCTGTGTGCCCAGGTCTCTCACCACTAAGTGCATACTTAGGGTATTGTTATTGATGTGGTAGTTAACAGAAACATCACTGTTACTTAAAGGGATGATAATACATTTTTTGCATTGAGTTTAAGGCCATGACATTGGCACCAATCATTTGTTTGTGTAAGACCCTCTTGTAGGATGTTGACATCATTTGGAGATACTATGACCACTTCCAGTTTACAGTCATCAGCAAACTTTGTCAGCCAGAAACCTTTAGTTTTTGCTTGCACGTCAGAGAAATAGATTCCAAGCAGTAGAGGTCCCAGCACAGATCCCTGTGGAACACCACTGGTTACAGGCCTGCTGTTAGAGGTGGATCCTCCTATTTTAACTATATGTGTTCTATCAGTGAGACACTTAGCAACCCATCTAACAATATAGGGTTGATATTTAGCTGGGTGAGTTTGTCAATGATGCCTGAGTGGGGGATAGTGTCAAAAGCCTTGGTTAAGATTAGGCAAGCTGTATGCACAGATTTCCTCTCATCCAGGGCCTTGGTGACTGTCTTGAAAAAGTCCACCACAGGCATGATCTTTGACAAATCCATACTAAGTAGGGTCAAGTATTTGGAGATTACCTATATCTTTGTTGATAAGATCCATGATGATTCGCTTCATGGTCTTCCAGATAAGGTAAGTCAGGCTAATAGATCTATAGTTCTCAGGGTCAGTAGAAGCAGCACCTTTGTGCAAGGGAATAACAGTGGGCATTTTCCATTCAGCTGGAATGAAGCTGGTGCTTAGACTATGATTGAAAAGAGTACCCAATGGTGTTGCTAATTCTTGTTGGAGCCCATGTAGGATGCAGCCTGGGATGTTATCAGGTCCAATAGATGCTGTGTTTTTGGCCTTAGAGAGGGAGTTTACGATCTGCTCTTTAAAGATACAAGGTAGGAGACAGGTGGTAGGGATGTCATGGGATACATGTGGCAGGGACAGGGAGTGAGGTTTTCACAAAACCTGTTGGCCAACAAGTTAGCTATGTCCACAGGCTCAGTATATATGGCATCATTAACTACCAGTTTGGCACAAATTTGGGCCTTTCCTTTTAGGTTATGGATGTAACTAAAGAATGCCTTATAGTTGTCCTTATTTGAGGAAGCTAATTTGGATTTGTAGTTTGCTTTGGAGGACTTCACAAGAAGTCTTATTTGCTTGTTTAAGCTGAGGAGTTTCCAGTTTAGTGCTCTCGCCCTCTTACTCTTAGACAGCAATTTCTTCCTCTTATTGTAAAGCCTGTTAACAGCAGTTGCCCACCAGGCAGGTTTGCTCTTCCTTGAGGAGCTTGTTTTGGTCCTATATCAGGTACGGCCAAGTCAGTGCAGTTACACAGGTGTTTGTATAAAGCACTGATGTAGAACTTGGCATGGTTGCCCGTTCCATATGAGGGGGAGGTGCAGTGAAGCTATTTATACCATCTTGTAAGAGGTTATAATTTGCTTTGCAGAAGTTTTTTAGTTTAGTTGCTGCTTGTGGGGCGGGGGCTCAGGTCTAATAGTTACTTCAAATGAGACTGATTTTCAGTCAGATCTCACCAGGGAAGACCTCATAGTGGGCATGCTACAGTGGTCCCTATATTGGTAAGCACCAGATCCAGGATGTTGGCTCCCCTTGTGGGGGTGTCAACCAGCTATCCAAGGCATTAGAGTTAACGAAGTCAAGGAACCTTTGGGCAAGTGAGTTTGAGCATGAGTAATTTACCCAGTCAATAGATGCACAATTATAGTCACCCAAAACCATGGTGTTCGGATGTATCTTAAGAGACTCAAGTAGCTCCAAATAGGCAGAGTGGTTATCCTAATTCATGGAGGGAGTCCAGTAGTTGGCAATGACTTGAACAGATGTCCTACAAACAGTTAATTGCACCTAAAATATCTCCAGGGAATCATACTGTAACAATCTGAAGGTATATTTATCCTTAATGAATACTGAAACACTGCCTCCTTTAGTTTTCATGCCTTCAGTTTGTGGTCTGAACACTTGGAAGGAGGTGTAACCTGGTATGGCTGGGGTGCTCTCCACAGCCTTGAACCAGGTCTCAGTGAATGCAGAAACGTCTGTGCCTTCCAAGGTGAGGACTGCTTCCAGTGAGTGCAGTTTCATGTTAAGACTCCTAGTGTTTAGCAGCATAACTTTGAGATTGTTTTTAGATGGAGTTTTTACATCAGGAACTTTGTCCTTGATACACTGAATAAAAAGGCACTATGGGCATGGCAAGAGCCTTAGCCAGAAGCCGAAATCTCAGAGGTGACAGATGAAGATGATCTCTGTCAAAGCATCGAGGTCTGTCGATCATGTCCTCCCACGCTGTTAGATACTGGATCCCCATAGAATGACACCAGAAACTAGGCCAATTACTGAAGTCGATCATTTTCTATTTGTATTGAGACATCATCTTAATTGAAGGTAAAATGCTGCTTAAGGCTAGGAACATACCTGCCTGAGTCACATAGTCCAAGAGGCCAGTCATGTCTCTCTTTATATAGCCAAGAGAAGTACTTCTCAAATTGTTCACAACAATATGGACTATGAGGGAATCATAACAGTACCCGTTGTTGAGAGACTTGAGTGCATGTGTGATATGACAGATCCTGGCACCTGACAGACAGCTGGCCATGACCTTTTCGTTATCCAGTCTGGGGAGATGGACATCTGTGTGTCTCACGATGGAATCACCTATGACTAATATGTTTGGTTTTGGGTTTTGCCTTAAGGACTTGACAGGTGAGACACTAGTGAGTGAACTATTATGTGTATTGTGTTTTACAGAGGAAGTATTATGTGTAGCATGCTCATGTTTGTGTTTGGAAGGTCTCTGGTGTTTAGGTATGTTTCTGGTGAGGATCTCCGCAAACATAGGTATGTGTGATGTGGGTTTGGCTGGAGTAGGAGGTGAGGTGTGCATGCTGAAAATCCACTCATTGTCATATGTACTGACTGGTGTGTGAGAGAGCATGGATTCAAGGTTCTTAATATAGTTGCATATCTCACATGTTGAGTTTGTGTGGACAAGGAGCACAGGGTTGTCAGTGAACATGAGGCAATTGCTACACTGCCTCAGGATGCCCATGTCAACCAAGCTGGCTGGAGACACTGTGGGAAATTGTACATATGTAGTGTTAGGTAAATTTATAGGGTCAGGAAAAGAGGTTGCACTAAGGAATGGCTAGTGGGTGTGAGGTGTTTTGGTACCTCTAAGGCTAGGCTTAGTGTTCCACCTGACAATAGAGCAGGGCCATGAAAAATCTCTGAAGAACCACAAGCAAGAGTGCTAAGAGAAAATTTAACAAGCAAAACATTTGCGTCTATAACCACCAATGGTAACCACTGCTACGCTACAGTGCACAATAGTGCACTACATGCAAACAAGCTCCAATGCATGGCTTAAATAAAACAAGAAATAACCCTTTTAACTCAAACTAGCCCCTAAGGATGCTCTCTCTGAGCTCTAGTCCAATCACCTTCGATTAGATAGGACCCAGACAGCACTCTCCTCCCACAAGTGTGCAGAAGGGTTTTCACCAACAAAGATGGCTTGAATTTGATGCACAGGAAATGGGCTATAGTACCACTGAACTATCACAGTATACAGTAAAATGTGACAAAAAACAGTTCAGACAATTCAGACAGTAAAATGCAAATACAAGTTAAAAGTGCAATATAAAAGCAAAAACAGGCACTTATATTTAGTTGGAAGCCATGGATGCCTCAGATCTTTTAGTATCTCAGTAAAGAGCTGGTTTAATGCTCAAGTATTACCAAACAGTCTAGATTCAGCAAGTCTGAATCTAGCCTATGCTATAAAATGCAGAAATACTAGAAATTCAAAGTGCATAAAAATCACAGTCACAACAGGAAAAACAGTTTAACTAAAGCAGCAATTTACCAGCAATTCCCAACTTATAATGGTGTAGGTCACACTATCCTGCCACAAGAGTCTAAACCACTGACCTTTCTAATGTAAAACAACTGGTTTTGGAGCTAAGTGCTTAAGCTAGAACTAAGACACTTCAGAATATCAGACACAAAGGAAACAGCAGGTAATTCAAGGTTAAGAAACTAATGGGGTGGGCCTTCCCAAATGATCTCACTGTACTCAGTAGAATGGGCTGATGTGATGGGACTGGGAGGAGTGTCCAATATCAAATTTATAGTAGAAGGCAACTCAAAAGCCACCAAGTTTTAATAATACACCAGTTGGCTGGGTGGGCAGGAAAAATAAAATGAAGACAGAGATCAGAACAGAAGTAAGGATTCCTGCAATATCAAGAATCTCTGGAAATAAGTTCCTACCCTGATAAATGTTCACAACACACAAAAGCTTTTCAAAACTTAGAAATATTTTGGCCAACACAGAGCAGAATACTGTTAAAACAACAACCTAAGAGCAGTACAGTAACTAGCAGATGGAGTTTCTTTAACAAGTGCAGGCTAAAAAACAGTGATAAATTCAACAACATAAATAAATGCAACACTGAATTGATAAATATCACTGAAACAGTTAGAGCAAGTGCAAAAAATATACTTACATCAGCTCTGTATTTCCAGATGGTTTTAGAAGCAATCCAAATCTTGTAGTCACAGGTGAACAGCAGGCACAAGGAAGCTCTGAGCAGAATCTTACAATTCTTTTATAATAGCAAGATGAAATACTTTTCTAAAGTTAAACCCTCAGGCCAATCAGATAAAAACACAAAAAGCTATTGACCAATAGTTCCCACCCAAATAAAATCGAGACAGAGATCAGAACAGAAGTAATGATTCCTGAAATATGATGAATCCTTGGAAATAATATGATAAACGTTCACAACACACAAAAACTTTCTCTCCATGACGATCAAGTAGGTCATTAAAACACACTCACTCCAGAGGACCTCTGGGGGTTTGGACTTGAACTTCCTGTGATTGCATCTAGAGCTATTTGATAAAATCAGATTATATCCTCACATTTCATATGTTCATATTTCTGGAGCCATAAAGGTTACTAAAGAAATGTAAATGGTGAACTGTTCAGTGCAAACAAATCTTTAAAGTGGTAGTGCTGCTTAGATTCCTGGTCTTAAACTAGAGTTTATAAGTCATAATAAATATTATAGTAATTATTATTTCTGTAATGCTTTATAAATAATTTACATTGTCTCAGTAACCATTCAAGATGCCCACACTGTCAGTAGTATGATGTTTATCCATCTGAGAGCTTTCATATGAGGCTGCTCAATTCTGTGTTACTTGCTTGTGCAGATATTTAGAAAAATATGAAAATGATGACTTCATATAACTAAACAGTATATAAACAGTAATTAATATCTTTTTAGCAGTACTAGACAGAAGTCAAATAACAATGCAGTTCTGCTACTCATCATGCTAGCTTTATATGAAATCATTCAACAGTTTGTATATAGCATGCTTTTAGAATTATAGCAGATATATGCACAGGTTATACTACGCACCTAGAAGCATTTGTATGATGTAACTACAAAAATACTTAAAGGCGCACCTATGCTGTAATGAGTTAATGTAATATACTGCTCAATGCCTTGCTGAAATATAAGTAGGCCACATCTAGCAATACTTTATACAATATTACCCAAGCTATCCTATCAAATAACTCAGTTATATTTCTCTGGCATAGTCTTTCTAATGTGAAATTATGTTGCCTTGATTATTTTTCCCTGATGGATCCTAGATATTCCAGTAATTATTTCCTTCAGTCGTGATTTTAGGATGATACCAAAATCAGAATTCAGACGGACAGGACAACTGTTTTAGTCTCTGTCTTTCTTTTTGCCTTGTGAAAGGTAACCTTTAGGAACCTGCCTTCCTCCCATAACTTTTTGAAAAGATTAGTCAGAAGAGTAGAACAATGGACACCTGCCCATGGAGAGGAGGAGGAGGTTGTGAATGGTGGCATCAGGATGAAGTAAGTTTTGACTCACTGGGGGCTTTTTTAAATAGGTAAATATTTAAATATTTTCTTGAAAAAAAAAGGTGCCTAAATATTCTGAGCAAAGACAATGTCCAATCCATTCATCCATCCATCCACAACCCTTTTTCCCATTTTTGCACATGGGGGTCAGGGTATTACTTCAACAGTGACAATCATCTAGAGCCAAGGTTCACTCCACTGGGTGGCTAGCTCTGCTGTGGCTGTTTTAAAATATGACACACTTACATGCACACTCACATCTTTGGCCAATTTAGAGTATCCATTTCACCTACCATGTGTCTTTGGAATGTAGGAGAAAAGCACAGCACCCAGAAGAAACATGTGCAAACACAGGGAGGACATGCAGACTCCACAAAGAAGGCACCCCAACCAAGAATCAAATGGAAGATCCTCTTGCTGTGAGGCAACAATGCTATCTGCTGTGCCACTGTGTCCAATCGTGCTGTTAAGAAAAACACAGCAGTTCATAGCTGCAGGTGAGTAATCTGGAACAAGTAAAAGAAAAATTAAAACGAGCAGCAGGAATACAAACCCGGGTGGGATCTAGAAGGGCAAATATATTTTTAGGCAAAAAACACTAAAGCTCCACTAAATATGTTTTATCTTCAAGTATGGGTCACATAACAGAATACAAAGGATCATTTTCTACAATACTGCAATGAAAAATTGATCCTTTGCCATTTTAATTCAGCATTAGGCTTCATATACATTTCCTATTGTTGTTAACAGCAGAAATCAATTTCTTATGCACGTTAGAAAATAAAGTGTCTGCCTGATTCCTCTGTGCACCATCCTGGTGACTTAATCCCTTCTTCAGTTTTTTGAAACTATAATCATTTTGGAACTCTTTTCTAATTATTATGAAAATATATATTTTTACACTGACTACAACTTCATTTGAAAATGTAATTCTCTTGCTACACATGGTAGATCTGATTAGAATCTTTCCATACTGCAATTAAATCTCAAAATGATTTGTAATAGAATTTTGAGTTTACTAAATAATAAAGCACCTGGTCATGGTGCTCCCCATTGGAATGTTATAAAACTTTTCTAATTTGTTTATCATATGCACTTAACTTTCAACATTTTTTTCTGATCACAGTACCACTACTGACCCAAGTTTATCATTACCAATGATAATTGTAAAATCCGAACCTAAAAATGATGTTATAGCAATTGTGAATTATCTTCTCATTACCCTCCTTAAAGATTATCTGTAAACTTATTTTGAAATGTATTAGTAACTCTCATCTGCACAAACTTTAGTTCATCTAATTCAGATTGGATATATCCCTTCTAGAAAGATGACTACAATGAATCACATACTACAATCCATTTTAGTATTCAGCTGGACAGAAGTTTTATTTCTGCTGATGCCTACAAAGACTTAAGACACAGCCAACAGGAGTTATCATTTTCCCTTACAAAATCTATAAAAATGTAATTTTCATCTATAATATTATTAATTCATTATTACGCCAAGTTTTTCATTTTCTGAATATCAGTGGACATGAGTACTATGGCAAGTTTGTCATCCCTCCCTCATGCTGTTATTTAGGTCCTAAATTCAGTATTGATTGCTATTCAGGATACTGTTGTTATCTGCTGTTACTATAAAAGACATACATGCAAAATGTATTGTATATGTAAAGTCATCCAGGTTCAAACTGCTTATATTAACTCCAAGCAGGATAAATCTCAGGCCTGTACAGAATGTATCCATCTTACGTTTTCAGAGATGGCAGTACTCAACTCTCAAAATGAATAAAAAATAAATTAAATGCTACTTAGGTTAAATGCAGGAAGTGTCAATAGATGGCATCCTCTAAATTTACATTTAATAGAGAGGTAAATATTTTACAGAGTGAAAACTTTAAGTCACTGAAGCTTTTTTATTTCACCCAAACTGTGGCTAATACTCTAACAGTAGATGAATTTGGCAGAAGGTTCTTTGAATGACAGGAATCAATCATACTTGATATCATGGCTGACTCTTATATGGCTCGCTAATTGCAAATTTTGAACAGCACATCCAGAGATATATTTTCTCATTTTGTTTAAAGTATTGAAACTGACATACAGCTCAATATACTTTTTAGTTATGGTTAACTGGTCTACCTGTGATCCAGAAACATACCTTCTATGACCACAGAAATTACTGAGGAGATGCTGGCACTATTCTGGCTCCCAATATAAGTTGGAAGCTTGGGATAGTTTGGCCCAGGTTGCATCCAGTGCTATTGGTATCCCGTGCACTGGTGGGCAATGTAGATACCACTTTACTGACCTACATTGCAGGAAGAGGAATACCCTTGATGCTTGTATTGAGGAATATAGGACTGCAGACATCCCACAGATGTCTAAGTATTAACTACAGAGAGTACTTGTAAGGCTTAAAAGCTAAATATAAGCAAGATTGGCATTCATAATGGTATTCTGTTCTGTTCTGTTTTTTCCACATATGCCATGGAAAGGGAGATAAGTATTAGGACCCATGGTGCTATAAAGGTGAGGATGAGGGAGGCATGTGGTATGTATGCAGCAGAAGAGTAGTATTATTGTAGCATTAAAAGTTAAAGATAGCTCTTTTGATATTTTATAGAGTTGTATCAAATTGAGCATGCATATCTCAACTGTAAAAGCAAGTATGCATGCATTAGTTTGTAGCACAAACCAATAGTACAATATTTGACTAGTCAGAGGTTGTGGGTTCAAATACCACACTTACCAATATACAATACTGTTAATTCTTCAATTATGTGTAATTTAAATGTTTAAAGTAAAAGCTCCATACCAGTGGCACACATGCCCTGCTGTAAACTGTAATCTGTATAACTGGAGCACGCATATGTGCAATATATGCACATGTCAGGGAGTACTTGCTGCAGTCTGTAGTACAGTGTGCATCTGTTTGGAACTGCTAGTCTTGTAAACGTTATCTGTTATGGGGTGGTAGTCTTAAAAGTAAAGGTTAAAATAATGGAGACAAATAATCGTATTAATGCATTGTATATCACATATGAAGGCACTAATCTTATCTCTTTTTTTTATCTCACCACAACCCTTCTCTCTCTCTTTTTATTTTATTTTTATTTAATTAATTTAATTGTTAATACTTTGTTTTATTTTATTATGTGTCATCAAAATGTGTCCATGTCATCCATGTGTACCACATCATGAAATGCTCCACAGCACAGCGGGGTAGGACTGCCTCAGAAGATCCACTTAACTCCACTCCACCAGCTCCAGCACCATTGTCCATCATGTCTGGGGACCAACCTGGCAGCACCAACTTTGTTGCCCCTGCACTACCACCTCAGCCAGTCCTTCCCTGGAGGATAGTCCAGTGGTCCCCTCCATGAGCAATGACAAAAGTGGTGAGTTTAACACCTGCACTAAATTGCCATGGATGGTCTTTAGGGTTGTGCACCACAGTGTTGGTGCATGCCTACACCAGCTGGAGAGGCTGCTCTCCCACATTTTACATAGTACCAGGAGGAGGAGAAGAAGGCATCAAGATCTCCAGTAAGTGGTGAAGAGAGGTGACATTGATGACTGCCCTGTGGGTGAGGACTCAATTCTCACTGTCACCCAGCTTGACGACCATGGGTCCTGGATGTTCCCACCCTCACCCCACCCAAGAATCTGAAGAGACTTTTATGCACTGGTAATAGGAATTTGGAGAAGATAGATTTTGGTCATACTGAACCATGTGGCTCCTGTAATTTCTGTTGTTATATAAATACTATAGAGGTGTTTCATCATCCAGTTTAGATAAAGAGTTTTGGTTTAGAGGTGTACATAATTGTATGATTGCCCATGTGGTTTATTTAGCAGAGTGTGAATCATGTGGGTCTTTTTATGTAGGAAAAACCAATAGAGTATTACATGATAGAATGAGGGAACATTTATATAATATAAGAAAGAAGTCTCCTAATAGTGCCCTGTCTAAACATGTTATGGAACAGGGAGTGGAACATACTTTTAGATTTAGGGTTATAGAGGCAATAGGGTTGAGTGTAAGGGTGGGAGATGTTAGAACATATACTGAATATAGAGAAACATGCTGGATCATTATTTTGAAAGCAGATAGGGGTAAGGGCTTAAATGAGAGGGCATCCATTAGACCTGCCTTAAAAAGGAGGAGGTTGCATAAATAAATAAATATTGTGGTTGATGCTGTTAGATGCCATTTTATATGTATTTTATGTATTTATATATTTGTGTTATGTTATGTTGATGTTAGACATTATTATATTATTATATTTGTGTGTTAAATTATACATCTTAGGTGCACATAGGCATGCAAGTTATAGGTCTGTGCTGAGTCTGTAGCTTTAATGTTAGTTAATTGAATGATTGATGTTGTTCTGCCTATATATATATATATATATATATATATATATATATATATATATATATATATATATATATATATATATATATGTGTGTGTGTTTTGTTTTTATGGATTACTTGGTCTGAAGAAGTTCCTAAGTGAAAGCGATTACCATTGATGAATAAATCTGAGTTTTTTATACAGAATTTTTGCTTCATTCCTACAGAATTTTTGCTTCATTCCTATGGACTGTTATATGCTGTTGCAGTTGTGACAAGAGATTTATCTGGCTTGGTAGCTCCGTGAAGTGTTTTTTGACTTTACCAATTGTATTTTTAAATCAGCTACATAAGAATAATAAGAAACGGACTATATTAACACCAAAATAGATATGTACATACATTATTATGCACTTGTATTATTTCTTCTTTTATATCTATGCTTATTCATCCTAACCTTTACTCTAAAATCAGAAAAAATAATTTATTCAACATTTACATTATGCTACTCTTTTCTATTAATCATGATTTCCACACATTTCCCATTCATAGACATCTCAACTTTCCCAGTTTACAGGCCTGAATTAAGATGTCCATTACTTTTGGAATATTTCCTTACTTTCATCTAGATTTATCCTTCCATGCAATTTTCTGAAGCCCTCATCGTATGTGATTTTTGAAGACATATAGTACAAAGAAAACTATACTACACGACTAACATATCAGTGGCAACAATAACATAAAGAAACAGGATGCAAATCTTCCAACTCCCTTTTTCTGTAACAAAAATGACCATGTGTGGTAAAATTTTGTTTTGCTGTTAATAAAATCTGCATATTTTATACTGTCTTGTTGACAACATGTTTATATTTTTCCATCATTTTTTCACACCCTGTATTTTAAACATGTTTCTGAGTAGTTGCCCACATTCCTATTGGAAGCGGGAAGAGTTATGTGCTATTTGCTAATTAGATATCCACAGTATTAGCTGGATGTTCCTATTTTCAATGTCTACAGTTTGAGAAGTATGTCCATTCCATGTCATCCATAAGAAACGTAATATTACTCCAGCAATCATTGTGTGTGTGTGTGTGTGTGTGTGTGTGTGTGTGTGTGTGTGTGTGTGTGTGTGTGTGTGTGTCTGTGTGTGCACACGTCTAGGTCTCCTTCTGTTTGTTGAAAGTACACTTCATCAACAAACAGAAGAATGAGCCCACTTCCGCGAAAGTGCACATCGAAAGTGCACTTTCGTGAAAGCCGATTCGCCAAATTGCATTACATTGGGGATAAGAGAATATCTTCTTTTCCCCACTGTAGTGTGATCTCAGAGTTAGTATATTTAACTAGGAGGGTGCAGGGGGGCTTGCCTCCTGCATAAATGTGATTTAGTTGGGGGTATTTTGTGTTTTGCAAAAGTGCATTTTTGACAAAGTGCACTTTCGCGAAAGTGAGTTCAAGGGTTTACATTTCAATGAAAAGTAATTTTGATGGATCAACATACATCCATGTGTGTGTGTGTGTGTGTGTGTGTGTGTGTGTGTGTGTGTGTGTGTGTGTGTGTGTGTGTGTGTGTGAGCGTGTGCATGTATGTCCGTGCATGCATGTGAATGCTTGTGTGCAGATATATGTGTCGGAGAGAGTGCACATGTGTAAATACATGTGTGAGTGTGTGTGTATATGTCTGTGTGCATGTGTGGCTATATTCATGTATGTGTATGTCTATGTGACTGTGTTTTTGCTACTATAAACATCTTTCCTTTCAGAAACTCTGATTTCTTTCAGGCTAATTCCCTTAAAAGGAATTATAAACTACCATTTTGCACACTATACCTATATTAATTCCTTCTGTGTCCCTGGTTTGTGCATAAATATCTTTGTGTCTTCCAGTCTGCCCTATCCCAGATTTCACTAAACAACATGAAAATGTGTCTACCATGTCTTTGTTTACTGATACTCTCACGCATCTCTCCATTATACAATTCCTTTCATAAACACAATAAAAGTGGTCATTTTCTCAACTATTTTCATCAACAGTGGTTGGTCTAACACATAACTAAAATGTAAATATATATTTTTATTTTCCTTTTTTGTTTTTAAATTAATTATGTAGAATCTTATTGTACCATTACACTCCAAAATATTCCCACATTATTTTTTTCTTTATACCCATTGAAGTGCCTAGAGCTGTTTCCTATTCCTTTGAAGCTCTGCTTCCAAGGGCAGGACCTTCATCATCACATTGCTTTTCTTGCATCTTACATTTTTCCCATGTAAAGATACAAGCCATTGCCTTTAATTATAGCACATTTGAATCTACTGATTTTTCCATTGTTGACAAGTAATGCAATGGATCATGTATTAAAACTGCTTCAAATATAATTATGCTATAAACATGTGCTAAATAGCAAACTACTGACATACAACTTCCTGTATTAGAAAAGTCAGTATCAATAAAAAGCACCCAGTGGTGGCAGTTACAAGATTATGCCCCATTCTTCTTCCCCTTTACCCATCCTCCCTCTTTACACTTTTTATATTTTTCTCTCTAAGACACATCATAATGTAGTATGAAGTATAATTCAGTTTATCATGTTATGTGAAGTAGTTTTGCCGGACTGCAGTTGCACTAACTGAGCACTACATCTTAGTGCATATCTTTACATATATTATTCTATGTGCTAGTGAAACACTACTGTCCTCACATTTCAATATTTGTGAGATCCATACCATGTCAATGATATACTTTTCTCTAGGTTACATACGTTCAGAAGTTCTATCCCTTTCACTAAGTATATGCAGTGTATCAGATTTTTCAACTGTGTACATCTCTCCTTCACTTACTCCATCAATCTGGTGTCCCTCCGCAGGTACAGCCTCTGGAACTGGATAAAGTGCTGGAGAGAATAGTCTTAGAAACTTTAGAGTGGAAGGACCACCACTTTCTCTTAGTCTTCCACTCTCCAAATCCTTCTCTGCATGTTTTTTTCTTCATCTTCCTAGATTCAGTCCCTACTTGTGTTCCCTGAGAAAAGTATGTGGAGATTATATGAGCATTATACCTCCCCCAAGACATAGCTACTTTAACCCTGTTGTATGTCCCATGTCTACATGTTCTCAAATGCAAAACTTTGCACTTCTATTTTTAAGATACATATTCTAAATCCCATATTATCAGACTGAGTTGCTTACCTTTTCATGGAGCTTGTTGCTACTACACCCTTTGTACTGCAGTTTCCCATACTGCCCTACTTAAACTTTATCTGCAATGAGACTCACAAATGTATGACAATATAAGTAACAAACTTTTTGTATATATTTTCTGTAAAAATTAGTTCCAGTTTATCCCACCCTGTATCATTCTTGGCACAAATACTTATTGCTGACATAAAACTGTTTGATTTTTGTAAAATAAAATGGTTTCTATCCATCCTAAATCCGTCAGTCTCATTAGTCCTATTTCTAAGTCTTATAAAATGCTAGATCTCAGCAGTAATAAAAGCCAGTTAAACTACATCCATTGAGTCTTCTGTATATCACTGCAGTTCTTCAAGCATAATCAGGTGCTCCATCATTAAATTTTCAACTTAATTTAATTTAATTATTTATTTATTTTTGAGTGGGTTAATCCCACTAGGTATATAGCCGATTTTCAGAGGAAATATGAGGCGATACTTAAGTCAATGTGGGACATTTAGCCAGGACACTGAATAAAATGCCCCATTTCTCCTACAGAGAGTGCTGAAACATGCACTTTCTGTGAACGAGGGTCCCAAGGTAATACTTACAAGGAGTTTGGCTGCTCCTGGTTTGAGCATTTTGGACAATTTCATTTGTTAATACATATGATTCTGTGAATAGCTGAATGCATACTAAATGGTCTGATATTGTGGAAGCTACTATGAGAATTGCTGATTGTGAATTTTAGCCTGGACTTTTATATACATTTTCTATTATTCATTCAGTATACCACAATGAAAGAAACATCATGAGGTAGTACATAATATTTTACCTGACTGCATCTCATGCAATGCAAGATGCAGGCTGGAGACAGAGAGAAGATGGAACTTCAAAATATATTACAAAAATATTGAAGTGTTTGAAGAGTTCAAACAAAGTGTTTTGTAAAGTGTGTTTACAGCAGTTCTTGCCTGCATCTGCACCCAGATGTGATTTTGTTCATTGAAGGTATTTGGCACAGATACCAGAGTAGTATTTTGGCTACAAGGCTCCTTTGGTTGGTGATATTGAATTTAATGCCAGTGATTCAAAAGCATCTATTAATATTTCAGGAGAAAGTAAGCCTAAGACAAGCATTGAGACTATAGATTCCCTGGAACTGTTTAGAAAATTATGGACTGACACTTCTGCTATTTATTGTAAAGCATCAGCACATATTTGCAATTGTACAATCTTGTTGTGAAGTAATTTGGGAAAATATTATGAATTGTTTATTTCTCTGTGTACTATGCAGGGACCACCTAATAAAGTTTAGAATGATACTCATATCTTTGCTGGGACCTGGATAGCTCATATTTAACAACAGTATTGCAGGGTTTAAAAAGGCATCTCCAAAAAGTAGGCCATGAGAGAGGGTTTGTATTTTACTTCATAGAGCAAGACTGGTGCTACAGTCCTATTAGCAAAAGATGGACAAGTTGTCAGTGTCAAGATCGATACTGTTCATCCTGTGGTGATGGAGATCAGTCTACAGCTGTTTTTTGTGTATGACCTGTGCAGAAATATTATAATCTGTCCATAGTTTTGAGGTTAGTATGACTCAGGAACCTGATATTATTTGCTCTCTTCTATTGATTCCACCTCTAATACATATACTGCTGTTACACATGCTGAGGTTCATGATGCTTTTTTATATGAATGATTTTGTTAAACCGAGATTTATTGATTTATTGCATTTATTTACCAGGATAGTCTGAATGGAATGAGCCAAAACCCAATTCCAGCATAGCTCAGGGATGAAAAAGCTCCAACATAAATACAGTACATAATGAATGTTATACAAAGTATTCACAATACAACAAATAGAAATATATAATCATATATACATTCTGTAGTAATATTTACAATGTATAGAATGTTAAGTTTCATAAGGTAGCCCTATGTTCAGATAAAAAGGAAAGCAGTGGTGAAATTGACAGATGTACAGATGTACAGAGATGTATACAGAGGTCAGAAAGGTGGAAACAAGATTTGGAATAATTTTGCTGTTTTGTCTAATATGATTTTTTTTCTTCTTCTCCAAATTATTGCTGTGTACAGAAACTGTTGAAAAAGGTGTTAACAATAGTAATGTGATAAGTAAAAAAGGTATCACTGGGAGGGAATTCTACATGTAAACCACCAGACATTTAATAGAAATGGAAGCCCTGATGTCATCAAAACAACAAGTCAGTTTTTATGTCCTGAGGAAAAACAGTCCGGATCCGAGCTCTACTAGGCTTTGTAAAACACTCCCACTATTTCAAAACTTGAAATATGAATGAAAAGAGATAAAGGAATTCCTTTCTCTGTACATTTGCCTTCTGAACAACCTTGCTAAGGAAAATATACCTCAACATAACTTACTTAACATTTTTAGGTTTATCTTGTTGAGCAAATAGCTTCATCCGTTTCAAGGATGAGAGAGCTAGGATAGTACTTAATTTAATGTTTTGATTCTTCATTTGATGTGACCTTGTTTCCAGGCATAAAAAAATCTGGAAATGCAGGCATAAAAACATGTAGAAATTATCAAGGAATGTACTGTACTGACCAGCATTTTTGTGAATTGCTGCCAGCAATCAGTATCAAAATATATTAGATATGTCCTACCATAACTGCCTTACCTTCCTATTATACTCAAGGAAAGCATCTGCCAGGTCACTTTACCAGTACTAATAGCAAATTTCAAACATGGGAAACATTTGAACAAAGAGGCCATATTAGATTAAATTTTGAGTTTACTGCTTTCAAGATCCTCAGTACTAAGATAATTAAGAGGGAGTTATGCAAAATACCCATTATTTTGTTAATAGTAAGATTTGTTTTCATCTCTCTTAATATGAAATCTTTTTTCAGTCATAAACAGCTTCACTTTTTTTTGTTTGTTTGTTTGTTTGTTTTGCCGGCCTAACGTGGAACCTTCAATGGAGGAATGTATAAACAGCTTCACTTATTTATATTTATTTATTGACATTTGTTAATCAGATTGGTCCAACTGGGCTTATGGGCCATTTTCAGTGGAGACCCGAGGAGTAAAGCTCCAAAAAAAAAAAAAAAAAAAAAACACAAACAGTTTACAGAGAATCAAACATCTGAGTCAGAAATATGGTCAAAATCAGTTATAAAAGAATGTGAGAGAGAATAAGCAAAAATGCAAACACATGATATATACATATCAATATTTTTACAGACTAAAAAATATATATACATATTTACAAAAAGAGTTAAGTCCAACAGTATAGATTGTAGAGTTTAATAAGTATCTACAATAGTGGAGTACTTAGCTGTATGTGGAGGAACTGAGAAGGTATATAGTAGGGTCATGGGCAGCTTAAGTAGGGGCTTGACAAGGTCATATTTTGGAGTTGAGAAGATGAAGTTTGAGTTTTTCTTTAAAGTGTGATGGGTGAATGATGGAACAAATGTCTCTTGGGGTTTTGTTCCAGGCTTGGGGGCAGAGTGTTTATATAGGAGTTTGCCAGCTATTTTTTTGGGTTGGTAGATTTGTAGTAGTTGCTGATTAGAGGTATGGGGAGTGCGTGGAGGAGTGTAGATAGAGATGAAGAAAGAGAGAGCAGGACAGGATGAAGGTTTGTACATAATGAAGTGTAACATTTGAAGTTGTGACAGCAGTAGAAGATGGGGGAATTCTAACCAGTGGAGAGTATTTAGGGCAAGGCAGTGATGTGTATTGTATGGAGAGTATGTGATAAATCTAGCTATCTTGTGGTAAGTTTGTTGGAGTTTGTTTAAAGTAGTCGTTTGGATGTTGGTGAGTACTAGGGCAGCATATAGAAGGGAGGGAGGAGAAGAACTTCTGCAAGGGAGAGTCAGGCATTTGTAGTTAGAATTTTTTTGTTGTGATACAGTAAACCAAATTGCTGGTAAGTCTTTTTTATACTTTGGAGGAAGTGCAAGTTGAATTTGAGTTCATCATCTATGATGACCTCAAGGAATTTAATGTGAGCTTCAGGTTGGATAACAGTGTTATTAGAGGAAGCAATAGTAAAGATGGATTTGAGGTGAGAGAGAGAGATTGGGGGAAAAATAATAAAGAGTCTTTTTTTTGTTTAGGGTTGAGAATGAATAAATTCCTGGACAACCACTGTTCAGTGAATAGGAAGGCCTGTTGAGTAAGAGTGTGGAGATGGAGATGAGAGTCGAGTCGTCTGCATATTGGATGAGGGAGGATTGTTTACAAGAAGTATACAGATCATTGGTAAAGACATTAAATAGTAGGGGACCCAGGATGAAACCTTGTGGTACCCCGGTTGGGACAGGTATGAATGGAGAAGTGGAAGAAAGCCATTTAACAGATTGTTGCCTGCAGGATAAGTAACTGGAGAACCAGGCAAGGGAGGAAGAAAATAGATTGAGATATGCAAGTTTATGTCTAAGATTTTGAATTAGGGTAGGATATATTCAGTTGTACAGCAATTTTTACCCCTATTTCATGTGAAATAATTAATTTCAAAACTGATTAACTAATGTATACAAACATATCCATAAACAGAAAATGGCACTAAACAAAAATGGTCATGAGTATGGCTTAATTCTGATGTGCAGCACTGCAAATCAGCAAGCTAAGGTCTTACCATAACAGGCTTCTTCACTGCATAAAAACTAAAAATGAATGAATAGGTATTTCCACATAGATCATGAGTGGTCATATGATTCTAAATGATAGACTAAGCAATGGGTATAGGGCTGAGTAAATAAGGTAAAATGAAAGCAAAAGATAATGAAAGACATAGCAACATAAGCCTGCATACTTCCTTACTTACCTCTAGGAATGAAAAATGCTCAAACTGAATAGCATTTTTAAATGGTATGGAATCTGAACAGAAAGAAATAGTTCTGAAAAAATGAAAAACTGTATAAAAGGTATATGCAATATCAACTAAAGCCTGTTGTTACAGTACACAGAAGTACCTTAGTCAGTTAAATTTGAATTAAACAATTTAATGGCAAATATCCCTAATTGGTAACATAGCAGCATGAGATTCAAATTTGAATAAAGCATTCATATCAGTGTTGCAAAAAATATAAAACTTACTGAACTAATGTTTGAACATAAAATATAGGGATGCTGACTGACATGCTTCATTTAACCCAGACACATATATAATCACCTACTTCTCTTTACATTTTGTTAGCACTATATGGTGTTATCAGACTATGTCATAAGCTTCAGCCATAGTTAGCAACATATTAATAACAAATAGTGTCTTTAATGAAACAGCAGCATGAGATTCAAATATGAAAAATATTTACATTCGGTGTCATAAAAAACTACAGACATCATTTGGAAATTAACTAAGGGTAATAAATATTGTGTGAAATATACTGTCGCTACAGTGAAAACAAATGCTGTTATATCAATGGCAGTAATAACAGTGAAATTTATGACAAATAACAGTATCAGATAATCAAATGATAACACTCATATTATGATAGCACAATCTAGTGACCAAATGATACACAATAGCAAGGAATTCAGGAATAAACAAAACATTCAAAACTGAAACCTGACTATAGATAGATTGATAGATAGATAGATAGATAGATAGATAGATAGATATATATATATATATATATATATATATATATATATATATATATATACACACACATGCTCATATATTGTTTAGCTCTAATCTGCATAAATGTACATCTGTTGTATACACATTTTAACTCTAAAGAATACTGTTTTAGATTACTAAAACACATTTACTGTATATATACAGAACTGAAGAAAAAACAACAATCTTTACTTCTGGTTTTGGTGGTCTTGTCTTTCTGTAGCTACTTGCCTTGTGCACCACATGTACAGAACTGAAGAAAAAAACAACAATCTTTACTTCTAGTTTTGGTGGTCTTGTCTTTCTGTAGCTACTTGCCTTGTGCACCACAGCTCTTGCCATGTTTAGGCCTTATTTTACAATGGCCTAGTCAATGCTGAGGTATTGGAAAGCTGCCTCAATGTTCAAGAGCCCTTTGATGTGTACAATTAGGCTCTCCAATCCTGTCTCCATCCCTCATGCATGTCTGTATGGCAGATATAACATTTTTCTTGACTGTATTTAAAAACATGCATTCTAGAATATCTGGAAGTTCTTCAAATATTGAAAACTGTCCTTAAAATAATATATGTAGATTTAATAATTATAAACTAATAGCATTGCTTGTTACCTGACTTTATTTATATTTTTCTGCATGAAATAAACATATGCTACTAATAAACAGTTGTAAATCTGTAAGCAAACTCATAATGTACTATAGTGAAATAGACCTATGTTATTAATAAATACATTTTTGCAAGTCTGTAACTGAACTGATTATGTACTACAGTAAAATGAAAAGGCTATAACTTCATGGAAGCCTCAGTGGCATTGTCTTTTCCCTGTCATAAACTCACATGAAGCTAAAATAGTAGACAGACATTGTATTCATTTTTCAGGATTTTTTTGCATTTCTGTACCTTCATAAAATGACTCTTAACTGTTGACTTTTTATATTTACTCTGTGATCCTAGGTCATAATTTACAAAATAATTTTTCAGTGTGCAAGTCTCTGCCTACTACCTTAAATGCAGCTGTTTTTAGCTGATGTTATTTAACTTTTTCAGTACTACTGAATGTCATAAGGATTTATCATTGCTGTCTACAATTTTCTTGGATAAATAGTATGAACTGTTGCTGCATAAACTGCCAATAATAACATTAACTGATCTTTACTATACTATTTTATGGCATACAGTACTGCCTTTAATTCTGCTTGCTGAGCTGGCCTGTAATAAGATAACTCAGTTACATAAGTCTGTGCCTCTGATGTGCTCTGGTAATTGTAATTTCTGCATGAATTATATAAAATTTTGAACCACTTACATATACAGATTTATTACTAAAATTGGACTGATCTGATTCTGGAACTTTACTTTCTGTCCTTTATAAGTATATGAAATTTCCTCCTATAGTAAAATGATATTGCATTCTTTTTCTAACATAAGATTTGAACCTCTAGATGTAATGACATATAATATTTATACTGCACTCTTTTCTTGCATGGGATCTGAACTTTTGACTGTACTGTCATTTTTTTTAAAATGCAACATTGATTTTAAATACTGTAGTCTGTAAACTAGCAAAATATAATTTAATATATGTAAATGCTCTTCTGTTCCTGTCTGTAAGAAGATATTATTTATGCATTGCAGCAATTTATTACCTTAATTCAAAGGTCTTAACGTCTGCTAAATAAAACAATAACACAAAAAATCATTTGACAGATGTGTAACTGTAAACCCTTTATTCTGTAAATTAACTTGTCTGTCATTTCTGGTATACCATATACAACATGTGCTTCAGGAACAGTAAAATTGTATACCAATTTTAAATCTAGCTAATCTGAAATTGTTACCTTTTCTTCTTACTGGCCATAAAAGTGAATTGAAATTTCCTTTCCAGTCTGTCTTAGCTTTTCTGAGAATAAGATACTGTTTCTAAAAATGTGGTAACTAGACTGCCTGCACTTCAGCTGTGGCAACTGAACTGGAATTTATTTTATCTTTAACCCATTAATCTGTTCATCTATATTAATCAGTTCTTCAAATTCTCTACATCATTTGCACAATCTTCTGGCAAGAAATACTGAAGACGTATCGATACCTAGTACAGGACTGTTACACTCTGCTGTAACCTTTGACCCTTTAAATCCTAACATAACTTCACTTAGAGGTCTATTTCTAATGGAATTTGATGAATCTACATTAATCAGTACATTATTTCTTAATTTCTTTTCTGTAAATGAAAAAAATATCATTTCTCTCAACCTTAAACAATGACAGATAATCTTGATTGGTACTGGACTGTCACACCCATTATAGATAAGATGAAAATAATCTTGTTTGGTGCTGAACTGTCACACCCTTTATAAATAAGCTGAAAATCCTTTTTTTATAGAACTAGCAAGAGCACTTACTTGAGCTATGGTATATGTTTTTAATTTATGTTTCCCTGAAACACTAGTAATAACATTGGCTTGACCTGTGGTATGCATTTCTTCTTTATTTTTCCCTGAAGTCTGTATATCATTTATGCTGGTGTTTACTTTATCAAACTGATCAATATCTGCACTCTGATCCCTCTTAACCTCCTCATTGCAAAGTTTGCACTGGCGTCTGAAAACAATAAACTAGAATGTATTATTTTCTGAACATCTGTATGTGAAATAACATGAACTTGAGACATTCCAAATGTTTTCTTTGTGTTTTGTCTGGAAAACTGCATGTTGTATACACTGATTGTATTTACATCTGTATTTGACCAAACTGAATAAAAAACAAACTACTGCTACCAAAACAGAAACAGAGGCAAGATAACTAGAAAAACAGTCTCTTTAAAGTTAGCACTTTCATTAAGTTTAATAACTCAACTTCCACAGACAAACAAGAAAAACTTTGTATGAACACTTAAATACTCTTTTAGAAAACCACATGATCCAACAGTCACAAGACTTGAAAAAAACTTTTAAAATAATTAAAGAATGTCTTAAGAAATTCACTTTGAAAATAAAATATGTGTGTAAATATTAATAAATGACTGCAAAGCATAACATCCCCACTTTCAAAAAATGTTTAAACATATAAAACAAGAAAAGTAAATAAGAAATTAAAACACAGAGTCCCAAATATTTAATGGGCTAAACTCCTCAACTTTAATATACTGGCAATTGAGCTAAATCATTCAACCCAGGCTGACTATAAGCATGGGCTCTAATCTGCCAAAACAATTCTCTCTGTTCTAACCTTAAAGACTTTGGTCCGCCCCTCTCATCATATTCAACTTGGTCAATCACCCTAAACAAAAAAAAAGTGACCTTGCTTATTAACAATGTGCTTCGCTAAAGCATTTTCCAATCTACTGTTTCTAATACAGTATTGATGCTCATATACTTGCTCCCTTAACTTATAGTCAGTCTTGCTGATGTAAAAACTAGGGCAAGACTACCACTGGGCCAAATAAACAACACTTGTTGAGTTGCAATTAAATCTACCCCTCAAGTGTGTTTTTGTCTACTTACAAAGAAAAAACAACCTACATCCATAAATTTGCAATATGGGCAGGCTTTACATTTGAACATCCCTTGTTGCCTAGAAAGTTTTAATTTCTTAAATTCCAAGAGACTCTTCAGATTCTAACCCCTTTTAAAAATGAATCTAGGACTTACTCCAAGTTTGTTTGTTAGTGCCACAACTGATGTGATAAGGGACCAATTCTTAATTAAAATCTGTTTGATGCTGGCAGCATCAAAATTATAAGGGTAATGAAGGTCAAAGAGAAGTTAATAACTTCCTTTTGGTTCCCATTGATTGCTAAAATATCCATAGTCATTGTTGTGGCATTATAACCACTCAAAATGGCCCTAAAATGACCAGTGTTTCTCTTAACTTGAACTTTCTCTGTCAGTTCTTCCAATAAAGAAACAGAGTAACCTCATTTGAAAAACATTTCAAAAAGGAAGTCACATCCAATTAAAAGGTCTGAATTGGTGGTACACATCCTTGCAGCTCTTATGAGCTGACCCTTTACAAACCTTTTTTTGATGCCACGGATGCGCACTGGAGAAATGCAAAAAGAGTTGGAATGAGTCTCCTTCTGAAAGGTCTTAGCTTTATAACATCTGTTCTCCCTGTCCTTGGATAAATCAATGTCCAAAAATGCTATCCTATCTTTATTGAAAACACAGGAAAAGACTAAAAACTCCATTGTACTGTTACAAAACTGGATGAACTCAGCAAACAAATTGTGTCCACCATTGAATATTACAAAGATATCATCCAGATATCTAGTGTAGAAAAAATGTGCTCAATAAAAGGGTTATTTTTGAACATGAACTCGCTCTCCCAGTAGGCCATAACCAAATTGGCTAACCTGGCACCTACTGGGGAGCTCATAGCCACACCCTTCTTCTGCAAATAGTAGTTCCCCTCAAATAGGAAGAAGTTATTACTCAAAATTATGTCTAGCAGTTCTTGTATTAATGCAAGGTCATGGTAACTAACCCTTTCCTGGTTATCAAAAGACCAATCCATTCAATCCCTAAATCTTGTGGGATTACAGTGTAAAGGTCATCAGCAGTAGCAAAATTAAACTCTGGTTCAAAATTCAGACCACTGATGTTCTCTAAAAAGGACCATGAATCATTACAAATGTAAGGTTCCTCAGTCACAAACTTGTTCAAAAAATGATCAACAAACTTTGCCAGTGGATAGGTGATAGAGTTTCTACCATTCACAAAGGGGTAGAGTGAGGGATTCTGCAAATCTTTATGAATTTTTGGAATACCAAAAATTACAGGAATCCGGGTGGCTAGCATAAACAAATAGTTCAATAAGTCAATATCAATATGGTTCTCTATAAATAAATCATTCAAATAAATTTTAATTCTTCGGTATGCTTGGTTTAACTCATTTAAAGACACTAAAATAACCAAGTTGAATATGATGAGAGGGGTGGACCACAGTCTTTAAGGTTAGAACAGAGAGAATTGTTTTGGCAGATTAGAACCCATGCTTATAGTCAACCTGGGTAGAATGATTTAAGCTCAATTGCCAGTATATTAAAGTTGAGGAGTTTAGCCAAGTAAATATTTGGGACTCTGTGTTTTAGTTTCTTATTTAGTTTTTTGTTTTATGTTTAAACATTTTTTGAAAGTGGGGATGTTATGCTTTGCAGTCATTTATTAATATTTGCACACATATTTTATTTTCAAAGTGGATTTTTTAAGACATTCTTTAATTGTTTTAAAAGTTTTTTTCAACTCGTGACTGCTGGATCATGCAGTTTTCTAAAAGAGTATTTAAATGTTCATACAAAGTTTTTTCTTGTTTGTCTGAGGAAGTTGAGTTATTAAACTTAAAAAAGTGCTAACTTTAAAAATACTGTTTTTCTAGTTTATCTTGCCTCTTTTTCTGTTTTAGTAGCAGCAGTTTACATCTGTATTTGCAATACTGCAACTTAACTTTGTATTTTGAATTACATGAGCTGTAGCATTTACATTGATTTCTGAAGACTGTAAGCTACATTTTTTTACATTTATTCTGAACCAAACTGACATTAGAAGTTGACTCATACTGTAAATCATGAGAAAGTGTGCCTGTTACCTTACTCATTACAGTGTGCTTCTGCATTTTAACCTTTTTATATCTAGAAAGATTTAACATTCCTGAACTAATAACATTGAAATCTAAAAGAACATTTCTAGAACACAATTTTTAGACTGATTTACCCAGTTCTTAACTTTAAACCACACATTAACTGCTGCCTTTACTTTATAAGTGCTGTTTGACATATTTATAAAATTTACAGTTACTGATGTACATAAACTTTTTTGAGATTTACTGTCTAATTTAGCTACAAAATACATTGTAACAAAAATGAACATTCACATAAAGAAAACTGATGTTGCATTGAGAAGGGAGCCAGACATCTAACAGCTTTTTTTAACCTCCCTCTTCTAAGGATTTTTTTTTTTTTGACTCTGTTTCATTACACTGGAAACTTGGAAGTTTATCATCTGTTCTGGAGTTGTTGAAGTTTTTTGATATGCTGCTGTTAACTGGATAATGTCCTTTACATTAGTACCTTAGAGAGTCTGAAGGTTTTGAGACTTTATTGTAGACTTTCTGAAGTAATGTTCTAAAGGAATACTGCTGCTCTGTAAAAGGGTTCCTATCACATCATCGAACTTTTACAAGTTCAAACCACATATGGTCGAGACCATATGTTCGAATTTGTAAAAGTTCGACCGTGTTAATGGAAATCTCCATAGGCAGAGGTTTCCATTCACTTCAATGTGGCGTGATCTCGGAGTTGGTATATTTAAGTAGCAAGGGGTGTGGGGGTTGCAGGGTGGCTTGCCCCCCTGCTTACAACAGTTTATTTTGTTGTACATTGTGGGTTTTTTTTTTAGGTAGTTGAAGTTATGTAACTTCAAACATAATGGTTTGACCATTAGGTGTTCGAAGTTATGTAACTTCGACTATGTGATATAGACCCTCTATAAAATACATGTGATCTGTCTGATGATAGATTTGCAAGGTTGTTATGAGATTTTAGGACTTACTTTAACTGCAAGTATTGTACTGCTCCCCCATTAATGGTGGCTTGCCATTATAATAGGAATGTAGAACTCTGGAATAAACTGGAAATAACTGAAAGAAACTGGAATGAGACTGGAATGAATGTCTTTATTACCCAGAACTGTGCTAAACAGGTGCTAGTCTCTCCTTTATGTGCCAAGTTGGCTTGTACCTTTCAAAATAAAAGTATGCATACACTGTAGTTTGGTTAAGAATGCTTAATTATATAAAGTGGAGGTAGATGTCAACAATATCTGAATCAAATGCTACCATCTCCAATAACAGGGCTGATAAACTGAAACTGACTAAATTATAATGTCTGCAGCTTCTGCACTCATTATACTCAGGATTATTTATTTCCTCATGAATAATATAATTAATATTCTGCAATGCTGGTTATTTGACATGACTTCTGTTCTCACTCTCAAGTGCCTGTTCCAAACTTCTGTGGACTGTACTGCAATGACTTTCTGCGTAACAGTATAAACTAACTAAGTGTGTCTGAAGTTACCTCCTAATATTACCAAAACTCTATAAATTTCTACTCGCCTCTTTAACCTTGGTTCCCAAGCCTGTTTGTACTTAATGCACTACAGATTTTGTTAACACATTTTATTCTTATCAGTATTCTTGACTGAAGGTTATGGAATCACTCCTTTTTGTTGATTCTGCAAGTAAAACGTAAAATGAAGATATGCATTTGATATACATCTGATATACGTCTGCTTTAATATGGCTGCATTTCTAGGCCTGAGCAAAAAATACTATATTTATATTAACAAAATACATTTAATCTTACCATTCCTTGATATCTAACTTTGGAGTTGCTATATTTACATTTTAATTTGAGTTTGTGTATGTGGGCTTTGAAAATGTGTGCATTTGAGCTATTGACATCTGACATGGAACACTGATTTCTTTCCTTGGGAAAGAAATCGATGTTCCATCAGTTCGCTCTTCTGAGATTTCGAACATTTCAATTCAATTAAATTGCATTTGGCATTATCAGCATTCGATATGCTGATATAGAACCTATACATATATATATATATATATATATATATATATATATATATATATATATATATATGTGTGTGTGTGTGTGTGTGTGTGTGTGTGTGTCCATTTTATTTTCATCAGACATCTGATCTCAGATGACAATGGCACTGCAATACTTTTTTATAAATGTCACTTCAAATGCATACATTTTCAAAGCATACATACACAAACTCAGACTAAAACTTAAAATAGTAACTTCAGAGTTGCAAACAAAAGTTAAATATGAACAGCAATGTGGTTATGTGACTGTGCAGTTAGTATATTTAAGTAGGGGGGGTGGAGGTGCAGAAAAAACAAACATTTTATTTTTGGTGCATTTTCTCTTTCTTAAACATGTTAGTTAAAATTAACTGTCAGTAAAATTAACAGTTGATAAAAATGTGTTGATAAATTGGGTTTATCTGTATGTATATATATATATATATATATATATATATATATATAGAGAGAGAGAGAGAGAGAGGAATAGGTGTGTATTAAGTGTATTGTAAAATATTAAAAAATAAACACTAATATTTTATTTTGTACATCTATAAGGGAAATATTAAAAATGCACATTTTATTTTGTACATCTATATGTAAACAAAGAACACTGGCTCACTTTTCTTTTAAGAAATGTTCCTATTTTCCCATTTTATTTATAGACACAATCACTACTCGCCTTGTTTTTCTTGCCTGTTTTTCACTGTTTACTTTAGAGACATTAGATATTTTAGTCATGTGTCCCCTGCCCCCTTTCTTCTGTTTCATTCACAGACATTAGTGTTTTTTTTTCTCTGTGGGCATTAGTGTTTTCAGCTCCTTGTACCTATAACATTTCATAGCATCATCTTGAGAATAACATATCATACCTATCCCGTACTTATTCTGTCTATAACCCTCCTATAATATCTCTATTTGCTTATAATGGCCATCTAACCTAATGCATTTAGTTCCCACTTATGTATAAAGCCTTTCATATGACTTACTAGTTGTCACATTTGCTCCACTGGGGGAAGAAAGGAAGAGAAGGAACAGGAGGAGAAGGGAAGTGTGCAACCTTTATACTGGTTGGTTCCTAAGCCAATAGTACTGATTAGTCACATGCCTAGAGATCTCCAGTACAGCAGATTAACTTTATTATCTCTTGTTTTTGTCTGACTCTGTCACAGTTTCATACAATCCCTTCATTCCTGCATTTTACATCCTGCACACCTTCATTAGTCTACTAAAAATGCACCATGTGAAAAGCACTCAGTCAGTAATATGCAACACAAGTGGCTTTGCTCTACAATACCCACTCCCTGTTGGTACTGTTTTATTTTACAAATGCTGTTCCTTTACCCATAATCTTGAGCCACCCAGAATCCCTCCTCCTCTCACACCATTTTAGGTTTTTTGTCATGATCCCATGTTGCTTTTAATGCCATTTCATCCTGCTCTCATATGCTTTCTCCAAGTGTAGGAATTCCCAGTTGGACTCTCTCCTCATCTCTAGCTTCTTAGCAAGTAACTGCCTCACTGCAAACATCGGCTCAATTGTTCTGCAGCCAGATTTGAATCTGAACTGCTCATCTCCCATCTTACATTCTAGTGCTTTGCATATCCATTTATCAATCACCCTCTCCAGAACATTTATGCAATGTGATAGGAGTTTGATACCTCTGTACTGCCCACAGTTGTGGATGCCCCCTTTGTTCATGTACACTGGCATGAGTATGCTTATTCTCCAGTCATCTGGAATATGCCTTTCTCTCCACACTGCTAAGAGTACCCTCAGGAGCAAACCATGTGAAAATTATCTTCTCATTTACTGATAGGGATTGAGTTCTCCTATAACTCCTTATTTAGATACTGGAAGTAAACTGCAGTGACTTGGTTTAATAAGAATGGAGAAACAGAACCATCTCGGCAAAGTCACCTTTGAAATTGAAGGGAAGAAGAAACAATACCATTTGAGATTATGACTGCTGTTGGACCTTTGCACAGTAGTTAAGATCTTGATAAGAACAGAGAGATGTTGAACCTCTATAGTATTTTCCAAATTGAATCCTTTAATGTAAATTAAAATTTCAGCCCCACCTGCTCTATATTTGATAAATCCATGTTGTATGGAAGACATAAGTTTGGGGATCATGTTTACTATCCTGTTAGCTGGGATTTTGGCAAAGATTTTTAATTGTAATAGGAATAGAGATATTTGTCTATAGCTGCTAGGTAGATCAAGATCGTTGCCGGGTTTCTGGAACATCAACACTTTGGCCTCCAGGATTTCTGCTGGTAATTGCCCTCTCATCTCACATTCATTATAAAACTCCATTAGTGGATCACAAAGAAGGTCTTGCAATTCCTTTTAAAATTTTCCAATCAGTCTCTCTAAACCTGGTGCTTGGCCTGAGGACCAATTCTCTGCCTCTGAAAGAAGTTTTGACTTATGGACGTATTTTTCTAATTGGGTGTTTTTTTTCTGAAAATAGATTAGCAGTATTTAAGGTAGATAATAACTGGTGAATATTATCCTAGCCTTTCTGAGTTTTAGGTAAAGTCCTGTAATAAAACTGCTCTGACCTCTTGCGGGCTGGAAGTGAAGGTCTTTTTATCTCCATGTTAGAGCTGAAATAGTCATACCTTAGGCTCTTTCCTGCACAATCATGGTATGAATTAGTAAGAAGTAATTATTTCATCTCAATAAAAGGATTGATATCAATTCCATTATCCTGGATATGAATATAATTAATATGTTGAATGCTGACTTTATCAGCATTAATATCCATTAGTAAGACATTATCTATATATCCTTTAATTTATGGGAAAATGCTATGATCTAGTTATAGAAAATATTAGGGTACAACCCAACACCCTAATAATGGGTGATTTCAACTACCCCACCATTAACAAGGAAAACTACTCATGTACCAACTCTTTTGCTCAACGTTTTCTGGAATTCATCAATTCCAATGCTTTGGATCAACTTATCCACACCCCCACCAGGGGCAGCAATATCCTAGACCTGGTCATCACCAACATGGGCGACCGGTGTTCCACACCAGAGATCAATTCCTTGTTGGTCAGATCCGACCACAAGCTAATCACCCTAAAAATCCACATCCTGCTTCCACCCCCCATTAGGAAAACAACTGTAAAATATTTCTCCAAAGCCAACTTCACGATTTTTAAGACAGAAGTAGTAAACTTCACGACACCCATGCAGATGGACAATAGAGGTACGACTGCTGAATCCTACACAAATGCACTTTACAGGCACTTACACGAGTGCATGGATCATGCAATCCTTAACAGAACCAAGATGTTATCCTCCAAAAAAGGAAGCCAATCTGGTGGTCTTTTGTCATAAACAAACTCTACAACAGAAGAAAGAAACTGTTGCAAAAGAGAGTAAAATTGCCATGATTGGAGGAACTCCCTGGTCAGCCTCAGTAAGAAGCTGAGATCCCTCATAAAATCCTCCAAAGCTAGTTATGAAAACAAAATTCCCACTGATTCTAAAGATAACCACAAAGCATTCTATAGCTATGTCAAGAATCTCAATGGCAACACTCAGATCTGCTCTGAGTTACAGCACAATGGCGCTAAATATACAGAACCAACTGATGTTGCTAACATCCTGGCAGATAGGTTCAGTGCTAACTTTGCCGCCCTCTCACCCCCTAAAGGGCCCATTTCTATACCGGAAGAATGCAAAGTTCTTGTAATCACGGCTGCACATGTTAAAACCTCACTCTCCAAAGCCAAGAACACAGCATCCATGGGACCTGACAACATCCCAGGCTGCTTTCTACATGAACTACAGAATGAACTGGCACCCCACCTAACTACCATGTTCAGTCATAGCCTCACCTCAGGCTTTGTGCCCATTGAAAGGTGCACCACGATGGTTATCCCACTCCACAAAGGGGGAGCCACGACAGACCCCAGGAACTACCTACCCTTAGCCTGATGAGCCTGGTCTGCAAGTCCATGGAACGTATCATCATGGAACTCATAAACAAAGACATTGGAGATCTCCAAACTCTGGACACCACACAGTTCGAGTTTGTAAAAGACAGACCATGTCTCCTAAACCTGATTTGAAGCAGTCACCAAAGCCATAGATGAGGGTAAGGTGGTTCACACAACCTATCTAGATCTCGCCAAGGCGTTCGACACCATCCCCCACTCTGAAATTATAGATAAACTCACTAAACTAGGTATAAATCCCTATGTCACAAGATGGGTTGCCAACTGGCTTACTGACAGAACCCACACTGTGAAAGTAGCAGACTCCAAATTAGACTTCAGACCAGTGACAAGTGGAGTACCACAGGGTTCAGTCCTGGGTCCTCTCCTGTTTGGTATCTACTTCTCTGAAGTACAGGATAACACATAAGGTCTTTGGCTAACTAAGTTCACAGATGACTGCACACTAGGAGCCATAATCGAAGCTCCTAATGATGTAGACATCCTACAAAAGGGTCTCACTGAGACAGATGCCTGGTGTCAAAGTCATGGCCTCAAGCTCAATGCCAAAAAGTGCATTGTCATCTCCTTTGGTAAAAACTCTGTACCCATGAACTACCACATAGGCGGTAGTCTACTTAACACCGAAAGTGCGATAAGAGACCTTGAGACACAGGTGGACAGTAGTCTCTCCTTTGATAATCACATTGCCACAGGGGTCAAGAAATCCTTCTACGTGGCACACCTCATCACAAAAGGTATCTCATCCAGAAATAAAGAGGTCATTGTTCCCCTCTACTCATCACTCATTAGACCCATTATAGAGTATAATGCCCCTTTTGGTATGTACCTCACAAGACATCTACAACAACTGGAAAGGCAGCAGAAATACCTCACAATGAGGATTACTGGCCTTAAACAGATGCCCTATGCAGACCGTCTCAAAAAACTCCAGCTTTACTCCATCACATATCACCTACTCAGAGGCGATCTCTGCCTAGCATACAAAGCTATGTCAAACCCAGAGCTGTTGGACATGCTCCACTTAAAGAAATCCCAATCCCTCCAAGCTACATGCTCTAGGGACCTAAACCTTGTCACCACAATAAACAGAACATGCTGGAGGGATAGATTCCTGTCCCAGAGACTTCCCATACCCTGGAACAGACTACCTATCTATGTCAAACAGAGCTCCTCATTAGCACTCTTCAAGAAAAATCTTGATGATTGGATGGGAAATTCACCCTGGGGATCACTTCTGTGGCTCTGCTTGACAGGGGCACAGGAAAATAATTTTCTTGGGTGGTGAAAGCCAGGGTACCTTTTTGGCTAGGCTTGTATAGGCCCAAGGGCCAATAGCCAAGTACCTACCCATGAACCTATGAACCTATGACAGTTTTTGTTTCTTAGCATTTCTCTTCATTTTCTGTACTAATTTAGAAAGGCCTTTATTGTAATATTAAAGTAGCCCCAGAAAGCCTCAATCAAGACTTCTTACTTATTTGTGTTTGACCACATGCTGTCTTATTATCTCTATGGATCGGATTGATCTAAGCAGAAGATGGTCTGATTTCAAAAATGGAGATGGAAGACTATTTTCTGGGAAGTAAGTGAAATAATTAGAGTGAAGTGGTTAGACCAAACAGTGGAGACGATCTTAATTGAACTGATGGACAACATTAGCATATTAGAGGTGAGACTCGTGTCATTACTTCAACTTTAGGGGAAATATAAGTGCAGTCTAGATCAGTTGGATGTAATTCACAGGAGGAGTCAATTAGATCAAGCTCCTCCATGAGGGTTGTAGGCTGAAAACATGTTATGGCAGGTCTGTATCTGCAAGCTGGGAACCTGCTCCTGCTGAAATCGACAACAGTGCTGAAGTCACCTCCAACAATAAAATCATCAGCTATTTCTTTGAGGGTACACACGGATTAATTAAACTGAATGAAGGGATTGATGTCATCTGTATTAGAGCCAGAGAAGTCTCCTAGTAAGAATGCCTACATATGTCTGAACAGGAATAATCACCCATCTCCCTAGAGTGTGAATTATTCCTCCCCCTTTTGTCCATCCTTTGACCATCAGTTGTGAATAAGGGTCAATACCCCCTTTTCAGCTGTTCTACAGCAACTACCTAACCCTCAGGCATTCCACAATTTAGTAAATATAATGTTATCCTTTGTTTTAATTTAAGTTAATTTAAATTTCCCATAGGCATATTATCTCAGAGTGCTGCTTCATGATATACTGGAAAAGTTTCTTTCTTTCTTTCTTTCTTTTCTAAGGGTTAGCTATTCCTCATACTTTCAGAAAGGGAAACTTAAGCTGTCTATAACTTGGAGTGTTAAACAAAGAAGAGTTCTGGAGAGTTCTGACTGAACGGCTGTTCTTCAGCAATGAAGAGTAGTAAGGAATAACAAGAACTTTGGGGGCACCTCATATAATTCTTATCTTATCCACCAATCTAAATGTTTACAGAGGACTGGGCTATAGGTCACAGGATTGAGATAGATATAAAAAGCAACCTGAAGAAGCTCATCCCTCCAAATTACACACCACAACAGGACAAAAGTTAAGGCTACATAAAAACATTTCCCAAACAGTATAATACTAGGTCCTGAAGGACAGAGTATACATATAAAAGAAAATATCATATATAAGCATCCTAACTTAGAAGGCAAGTAACGTCAGTGAAGTTAACCAAACTCATGCTTTTCAGATCTAAACTGCAACAACTCTTAATAAATACATTTAGTGGGTAATAACCTAAAAGGGAGTTACTGGTTGATCTGCACAACATGAAGGAAAAACAGTGTCTGCCTGTTAAAGTAACATGTGACATAGAAAGGGGAGGCACTGTGTAAGCATCACAGATGTTGCTATAACAAGCAGACTGAGAAAATAATTGGAAATTACAATTACATGTCAAAAGCAAAGATCATTAGTTAAGTAGCAACCCATTGGACCCACCTGAGGAGGCAAGCAAGAAGATTGAAATAAAGAGGAAGACTTGCAGACACAACCTCATTCTTTCAGAGGAAGAGTACATGCTACCATGTACTACAGTGATTCTGGTCTGGATGGCCTTGCTTGGCTCCACAAGGCTTCTGCCTTGGTAACTTCAATGTCTGGGCTGAAAAAGTTCATCTCAATGATAGGCGACTCTTCATTTTTTAAGAAGTTGAGAGGATCAACTGTATTATTGGTGGCAACTCAATGGTGCCCTCAGATTTCTCTAAAGTCTTCTGACAGATCAGCTAATATCATTGAACTCCCAGCTAGGCACTTATAGCCTTGATTGGTGATGGTGTCAGGTGACTCTTTCTTTTCTGAGTTAGACTTACGAGCAGCAGTACTTTCACTCTTGTCACTTATAATTTCAGAGATTTTTTTTCTTTTATATTCATGTTTGAAGGAAAGAAACTGTTCAACTTCCTCAACATATGATAAAAAATTGGCCTGGCTTCCTTTTATTATTTGTAGATATGCCTGAATTGTATTTACACTGAATATCCTCTCTCCAAAAGGAGCATAAGTAAGGTGCCAGGGCTTTCCTTTTGAGTAAGAGTGAGGTGCCCCACTCCCAGTTTCAAATCAGAAACAAGGGACCATGCTTTCTGCAAAATTCTTTCCCTGACGATGAAGTTGAAACATTTAAAAATAAACTGCCTGGAGATATTTAACATTCTTTGTCTCAGAGATATCCTGCTGGCCCTTTCTATAACTGATGCCTCCTCCCTCCCAATAATGTATGTAGCTAGGCCACAATAAAGGCTGTCATCTCATTTACTTCAAGCTATCTAAGCCTTGTTATTCCTAACTGTGTTTTCTAGGTCATTAATTTTGATATCTAAAATGTTTATATAGGATTTCAGAGGGATGAGACTTACCTTAAGTTTCAGAATGTTTTTAATATTACGTGCAATATCCTCCTCCTAGACAATGAAGATTGGCTGGGGATGGCTTATTTACACTGAATGATTAGTGGTGTTTCTCTTGATTTGGCAAATATCCATTGTTGTCGTAGGACCCAACTTTGTTAGGGCAGCTAGTGTATATTTAATAGTTTTTAAGTTTTGCACTATATTATCCATTGGCAGCATTATACCATTTAGTTGGTGCTGATCCAGATGAGCACTGTGGAACAAATGTGACAGTCATAGACTTGCAACATTGTTATTAACTGTAGTGGCAGACAGACAACAGCTTCATCTCTCAGTTGTGGAAAATGACCAGAAAATCTGCACTTGGAAAAGAATATGTTGTAGGTGTCAGACAGAGGGAATGGAGCAATTTGTTTTTTTTTAAACACCTTTATTGAATATCCCTTGTGACTTTGGCAACTTTACATTTTTACAAAAGTAATAAAATTGCATTAACAAATTAATATTAAATTATTGAGTTCTTACCCCTTTTTTAAACGAGAAACATCTTGATTAAACCATCACTTACAACATAAGCAATTATGCATTTATATAAATAAAAAAAAATAATAATAATAGAAAATATATAATTGTGCAGCATTACTAAGTATTTGAAAGTAATCCAAGCAAGGCAGGCAGTCTGTTTCCAGTCAAAAATCCTTATTAAGTACACAGACAAGCGATCCATGTTAAACAAAAGTAGAGTCTATTTTTGTTTTACTTGGATCGCTTGTCTGTGTACTTAAAGGATTTTCGACTGGAAATAGACTGCCTGCCTTGCTTGGATTACTTTTGAATACTTAGTAATGCTGTACAATTATATATTTTCTATTATTTTTTTTTGGTTTTGGTTTTGGTTTTGTTTTGACTTAAGACGAGTTTAAGTTCGCTACTTCTACTACTATTGTCTGATTTGATTAATATACAGTGATTAACTAGAAATATATGGACTGAAAATCTTCCACACAGAGAAGTTTCTTACACTGTTTTGTTTTTGGACCCACTACACTTTAGTGGGTTGTTTTAAGACTTTGGGGATACCACGGAGATTGCTTGTTTTGTATATAAATGAAAACAAACCACATCAACACAATCCTAGTTGCAAGCATTTTACATCACAAACCACTCTTACACTCTTCCAGCTGCAAATGTTACACATCATTTATAATCTACCCAATCATTTTCAGTTCATAGGTTCATAGGTTCATACTAGGCTATCTGCCCTGGGGGGGGCAATCAGCCTAGCTTTTTTTTTTATTTACGTTGGCCCCTTGGTTGATTGATTTATGCTGTTTTTGGTTTAGTTTGCTGTGCCTCTGTCTAATAGTGACAATAAAAGTATGGACTGTAATCCCTGGGACAAACCTACATCCCCCCCATCCACCTCATCTTGATCTCTTCAGTGAGGTGCTCCAGCGAGGCGCCTGAATTGGTGTCCATTCCAGGCCTGTCCAGAACTCCTCTCTGTCCAATATTCAAGTCCCTCTCCAGTGTCTTCTATTTATTCAGTGCTGAGGTTCAAGTCCCCAGGGGATTGGTCTTCTGGATTTGATTTTGTTTTATAGGCATGTCCGATCGATTGACTGACATAGCTAGGGCATAGATGGTATAGATCATTTTTTGTACCGGTATATAAATGTGAGTGTTTTGAGTAGTTTTTCCTCTTGGAGCAGCACTTTTTTTCTGATTCTTTTCCCTTGCTCCTGGTGAGGTAGGTACTTTTAGTTCCTGTGTGGGTGATGGTCGGGTAAGGATGGGCAAAAAGGGGATGATGATTTTTATGGATGGGCCTGATGAAGGATGGCATGATGACCTCTCTGCCCTCTGATGATCTTTCCTAACCATGAAGGTGATGAGGTAAACTATGTTCAAGGTCTTCTAACTTTTCCCAAGTCAAAGGAAGTCAAAGGAGAGATTACATCAACAAATCCCCCCAACCCTCATTCACTTATTTTTTGTACCTCCAATTTATTTACCACCTATGGAAAATTGTTTTGCCAACTTGTTCTAGCAGCACATTTTGGCATTTAGCTTTTAGACCATGGCTTTAGACCCAGCTGTCTAGCACTGAGAGTCCTTGAAGGTGAGATGTTTGAAGGAAGAGTTGATTATGGCTCCTGCAAGAGTCGCTTTCAAATTGCAGCCAGATGAGCGTACCACGGAGCCATAGTTACTCCCACGATATAAGTCACAAGAGCGGTCCCACACATGGCTGTGGGGGACGCCTTGTCTGACATGGCTCCAGCAACTCTGACTCTGTGGGTTCTACTCTCTTTGAGCCAGTTTGGTCTTGGATTTTGAGCATGGTATATATTTATGACATAGGGTTTATTTAAGTCGGATATGTGGGGTGATGCCTGTGAGTGGTCATTGTGTCTTCAAAGGTTACAGGTCAGGACCACTGTGTGGACTACCCTCCTTGGTGACTGTTTGCTTTGGTGTCAACCAGGTTCAAAAAGTCAAGGATCTGCCTAAAAAAGGCAGGTTCTCTAGGATCGGTGTCTGCCCTGCCCCCAGGATCTAGTGTCTGAAGGTCCACGTGATTCTCTTATGAGCTCCATGATGATCTTCCATAGCCTTGGGCCACTGGCTAGCTCACAGGCTTGGGGTGGACCAGCTTCCAGGTGTGGGGGAGTGGTACTTGTGGTGGGACCACTGTTGCTGTCGGCCCTGTGAGTTCTGATAGGATGTAGTCTTCTTTTGAGGGATTGGGAGTTCTATTTGGAGAGGGCTGGAAGGGAACTTTGTTCGCCATGATGCAACCCGGAAGCAGTTTTGTTTGTTGGAGATCACATGGAGCATCAGAGATGTTCTTGGTTACCAGAGACTTGTAGATGTTTATTACAGATTTTGCCGGGGTTGGGATGGACTGTTGGAATGGGATGCTGAAAAGGAGTTTGTGGATGGTGGAGTGCTCCGCGGTGATAGTGTGTTCTATGTCTGTGGGTTCAACAAGTCTTTCAGTCATTTTTTCATCACATCCCAACAAGTCTGGGAGTTATGATTGCCTTCTGAGCCATTTTAGTGCTAAGTTGGGAAGCAAGGATTTGTGAGTTTTAATTTTTCCTCAAGCTTTGGCCTTTGTCTGTTTGATATGGAGGACTGGGGATTTTTGGTAGTTATCATGTGGGCTCATCATCCTTTATCTGTTTCCTCTGTTGTATAGTTTATTTATGGCTGGGGTCTATACCAGTTGCCTGCCTTGTTTACTTTGACTGGAGGCCCTCCAGAATGCAAGTATATAGATTGATGTGATTCTTTCACGCGCTCACTTTCTCCCGGCCTGGGGGACTTCAGTTTTGTTTCAAGAAGTGAGAAGTGAGAATTCCACCTTGAGAAGTTTTTCACTGTTCTTTCTGGGCTGGAGAAGGATGTGTGGTAGGGAAGTTGGGATAAATTTGATTACTGTATGATGACAATGTGGGATCGTGAATCTGTTGTGTGGCAGTCAAACATTACATAGCTCATTTAAGTCCTGCCTTCTTTTAAACATCATTCCTTCCCTGTATGAATTGTTCCCACAATTCCCATTTTTTCCTGTGTAGTTTGCTGAAGCCCATTCATCATGCACATGTGCCTGAGCATGTTCCCTGAAGAAGGCAACACTGTTGCATAGTCTACACCAAAATTTATATGAAGGTAGACTAAGAAGTTCTCTAAAATATTCCCAGTCTTAAAAAAGAGGGGATGCAGCATGATTAAAGCATTTAAGTTCATCAAAGGAATTCATAAATCTTAGTTGCTACTTCTTTAAAAACAAGTTATATAATGAGAGAAAAAGGGCAAAAACTTGATGGGAAACACTGAATGCATAGTGTGAAATGCAAGGAAATATTATTTCACAAAATGCAGAAGATTACCTCAACCTTCCAGATGAAATATTGGATGAAAACAATGTGATAATGCAAGACTGCTTGGTGCAGGATTTCAGATATCTTCAATCATGGGGTAGTTAAAAGCTTTTTTACTATTATACAAGCTTGTAAAAGGAATCATTCTGTCTTCAGGTCTATGACCCAGTTCACTTTTGGAGAATGGAAGCCATCAGAGCAAAAATGTTAGTGGCCATGAAGTTAGTTACACTCCATGTATAGATCTGCAATTGTGGGACTCCATACATATCTACTGACCTCACAAGATCTAAATGTAGTGAAAGTTTTGAAACATGAGGAGAATAAATCTAAGATGACTTTTCTGCTTAATTTAGCAGAAGTGTATTGACGTCAAACAGGAATGGAAATCAAACCAGAAGTAGATAAAAACCAGGCAGCAACTGAATAAAAGAAGAATATAAGGTGAAGGATCAGATGAGAAGGCAAAAAATGTGGAAAAAACATAAATATAGTAGCAAGTATAGAAAACTTCTGGAAGAGCCTCATGTTGATTAAGAACAAATGCAGGAATGGTTAAGTAGAGGCGAATTCAAACCAAGAAATGAAAGGTTAATATTGGCAGCCCAAGATAATGGGCTACATACACGCTGGTTTACAAAGTCCATTTAACATGTGGGAGAAACAGACAAATGTAGGTTTTGTAAAACTGAATTGGAAACAGTCACACACCTTGTTGCTGGTTGCGACACACTAATGGCAGAAAGACTGCATACTGAAAGGCATAATAATGTGGTGAGATTGTTGCACTGGGGATTGTGCAAACATTATGGTATTGAAGTGGCTGAAAAACACTGGAAACATGAGCCACAAAGCATCATAGAAAATGATGAAGTTTATATCACATGGGATCACCCATTACCAACAGTTCAAAAGACAGATGCTAGAAAACAAGATATAGTAGTCCAAGAAAAGAAGACAAAAGTAGCATTGATCATTGAAATTGCCATACCGAGTGACTATAGTGTCTTGCATGCAGAGAGACACAAAGTCGTAAAATACCAGGATCTGCAGGCAGAAATGAGAGCAATGTGGAAGAAGGATACCCAGACAGTTCCAACAGTTGTAGGAGCAACTGGTATTAAAAAAAAAACAATTTACAATCATATTTAGATACGTTTCCAATCCATGTAACCCTGTACAAATTGCAGAAGGTGTCATTACTGGGTACATTGCGAGTGTTGAGATGAGCACTTTTGGTTCACATCAAAGAATGAATCAATACTAATTTCATGAACTTTAATCATACTTTGACTTAGGAATTCCCATCATGGTATTAGAAACCCAAAAGATTTGGAGAAATTACAAGGCAAAGAAATAGCAGAGCTAAAAGGAACTGTAATATCACAACATACATCTTCTGAGGTGCAGTATCATAATTTAAAACAAGCAATCACCATACACATATCATATTTGGAAGACCAGAAAACATAATAACTAGTCTCCTAGCCAAGGCACAAGAACAATCTGAAGTTGCATTAAAATAAAATATACACATGTGAAGCACATAAAATAAATGTGGAATAGAACTAAATGAAACAGTGCACTTTTATTTGGTGTACCAGAGAGCAGAAAAGTGTCTGATATAATTGATTTTTTAGTACCTTGGCTTTCTAAGGTGCTACAATTTACAAACATTATGGCAGCACAGTGTGAATGCACTCGTATAGCTTTATAGTCAACAACCTGCTTGTGTAAATGTATTGCGAAGGGCTAACATTCTTGAACAGTTAAACTGTCAAAGTAAACACAGGATTCTACAGAATCTGTGGTCCAAGTCAAAAATAACCTGGCAAAGCCATACCATCCACATCTATGATGATTTCCTGATGGATGTGATTCAAAATTGTAGGGCATTTTTACCTTTGTTTAAACTTCTAAAGTCCAAGGAAAAAGAAAATGTTCACTCCACTTTCCTGCAACAATTGAAATTACTTGAGCAATAAAACCACTGTGGATGATTGCAGATGAAGCCATGTGCTTTCTGAGGAAAAGAACCCTGTTAAATAATGGGAACTTTTAACTTGAGCAGACCAGTAATCTAATCTGATTGCAACAAGACATGCTAACTAGTGAATGCTTCCAGGAGTTGATGAGATGCAACTTGACAAGTTGTATTTTCCATAGGAAATGTAGTACCAGCCATACCTCTCAATTGTACAGATTTCTGCAGAATGTCCAGATTTTTGCCTAATATCTTTGATCTGTTACTCAGAAAATTGTGTTTTTTCTGGTGAATAAAGGTCTGAAGTCAGAAAATAATGACAGACATTTGATTTTCAGACTTCATACTCTTCAGAAATTTTATTTTAATGCAAAACCTGCTTATTCTATCAACATTCTAAGTTTGTAAGAGCAATATTTAAACATTGTCCCTATTTCTGGTCCTTTGTTCCCCCATTACTTGTGTCTTTGCCAAGATTTCTTGCTCTAAGATTGAAAGGTATGGCAGCAGCAGTGACTCATTGTAATTTAAATGTTTCCTCTTTCTGCATGGTTGTGTAGCCATGTGTGTGCCATCACTAAGAAGTAAACAAGGACTTTGCCTTCTTTTCACCACAAAAAAAAACACCTGTTTTTGTTTTTCTTCACTGGTTGCATTCATCCAGTTGTAAGTTCATGTGAAAGTTGTTCAACAAACCATAATAGAACCCTTAGCCATGCTACATAGAAATATTAAAGTGTATACATTGCCAAAGTCTTCCTAGGCCAAAATAAGGAAGCTGCAAGAATAACTTTCTTAGCCTGCATTTTTTTGCTTGTGATGACAAACTAGAATTCCTCACTGTTGGCTCATATGAGCATATCGGGTGCAAACAAGTGAATCTGACAGTTTCCCTTCTACTCCAAGATCAGGTGACCTCAAGGGTTTTATTATGTATAAGGTGTGTTTCCCCATATTGGGAGGTACTGCATGGTAACGTCCTCCTATACAAATTATTTATTCTTGTTTCACTGAGGTTTGAAATTCATTGGTGTCAATCTGGAATTGCAATTCATTTGCAGAGTACAAGGGATCACAGTAATGGTCAGAGCTGTGATAGGGAACCAAAACAGATTTTTTTGTTGCAGTCTTCATACCTGCTTTTATGTTTCACACATACTAGCCAAAATATAACTTGAGAATGCACTGAAACTGTGATTTTAAGGCCTACCCATAAGATGTCAAAGGAATGTGTGGTGCAGTATGTTTGAATGAAACAGTCTTATGAATACAGTCAAATTGTTGAGGATATCAGTACCCAAATTAATATTATCTCAGGTGCTATTATTATGGAATGTTCATATAATAACACAAATGTGCACAGTAACAACTATGCAAATAACCCATTGAATAAAATGTCCCCTTTAGTATGCACCTAACCAGGCATACCTAGCAACTGGAACACCCACAGAAGTTCCTCTCTAAAAGAAAACAAGGCATAAGTAACATGTCCTATGCAGACCACCTCAAAGCACTATCCCTGTATTCTGTCTCCCACAGGCTGTTGAGGGGAGATCTATGCCAGGTCTACAAGGCATTGTCAGAACCCACTCTGTTGGACCTCCTGCATATCCATAAAACAAGCAGCATCAGAATTACCTGTTCTAAAGACTTAAGTCTGTCTGTGATAAAAATAGGACCTGCTTGAGAGACAGGTATATATCCCAGAGACTACCCCTTTTCCAGAGCATGCTCCCAAACCCAACTGAAGTGTAACATGGACAACTGGATAGGGAATAGGAAATTCATCCCTGGTTTGACACTTATGCCTCTAATGGACACAGGCAGCCTGTAAATGGTTCATCTCCCAGGCCCCTGCTTGTAAATATTTTATCTCCCAATCCCCTGTTTACACTTATCAAGGGTACCAGAACTTGTTAGAGACTTGGGATGTATGACTAGGCTTAAAAAAGACCTTGTGGTCATTAGCCCAGGAAACGTCTATGAACCTAAAGGGTAGCTGTAGTCTGTGTGTATGCATTATGTAGTAGAAATTAATGAGATCATTGCAAAAAAGAGGCATTCTAAAAAGAAATGCTTAGGGAAAAAGTAGGGGCTAACACTGACAAAATGTAGGGAAGAAGCAGAAGTCATTAAAAGGAAAAGAAGCGGTTAAATTTAAGTTCTAGTATAAGTATCATGTGCTAAAATATATATATTGTGTGAGCTGGTAATTTGTGTAAGAGGGTATGATAACGCATTGATTGTATATTGGATTGTGAAAATTTCCATAAATGGGGTCCCCTTTCTCTTTGTTTGTCTTGCCATCCCGGTATTTTTCACACACTTCCTTGGTTTAAATGTTAAACAATGTATTTTTTTTTCACATGAAAATAAAAAGAATGAATGGAGCAGACATACAGCAGTCCTTATAAGGGATGAGAATATAAGCCACTAGTTATATAGATCTGCAACATACCCATCAGACAGAAAAACAGGAAGAGCAGGTAAGACAAACAGTAATACTGCTGTTGAAACCTGTATCTATGATTTAACAAATAACTGGGAAAGCTGGATGCATGTGAAGGAGAGGCTGAATTTTATAATGTATAAGGGAAAATAAATTGTTATGGTTCATATTAGGCAGGCTAGAACTGACCAGATGGAATTAAAAGAGTAACCTTTGTGAAAAAAAATGTTGAAAAGAAAAGAAAATATAATACACAAGATATATTTATTCAGTTTTATTTTTAAAGGATTGTTTTCAGTATAACATGCAACACAGATCAGAGGTAGATTTATCTCGTCATTTTTTAATTTTATTTTTTAACTTACAAGAAAGACTGACCTTATTAGTGAGTATGATTAAAGGGGTCACTTCAAAAAAGAAGATGAAATACAGGGATTTTTTTGCATAAATATTACAGGGATTTGAGAAAGAATTGTATGGGAATGGTGTAGCAAATATCAAAAGAGGCTGACATTGGAAAAGAAAGAGCATATTATATAAAATGGATCAGAAAATAAGCATATCCGATGATTAAATAGCACTAAGGAGAGATTGACTATCATATGTGACTTTTATGAGATTGTGTAAAGAAGTGATTTTAGTTTTTTAAGACATATTTATTGATTTATGCAATATATATATATATATATATATATATATATATATATATATATATATAAATGATATAGTGCATTTAACTGAGCTATTTTTTTCAGCAGAATTTAAGTGTCATTTAAAAACAATCTGAAAACTGAACAGCTCTGCATAGCATGTTATTAGACATCAACATTTAAAAAAATACTAATGAATCCTTAAATGAATTTATTTAATACACAGCCCAAAAGCTCTTGAAATAAGGTGCAGGCAAGTCAAGTCAGTAAGGATAAATTATAATGTATACCGAAGAGTGCATTTTCCAGGAAACATAAAGGTAATGAAGACTGAAGTCTTGTTGTACTAAAAAACCTTGATCCTCAGTCATTTAATAAGTGCACTTTAAGACATACCATTTCAAGGTATACCTTATTAACTAACAAAAGAAAATAATCCATAGGTGCATAGAATATCCTAATTAATGTTACTGGAGGGTGTTCATAAATGTAACAAATGACATACTGCAAGCGTTAAGCAATGCCATGGTGTTACACAGCACAGTCTAATAAGCAAATTCAATATTTTGAAACACAGTGAAAAAGAAGGTTGAGAAAGACATAATGCAAATCGATGACAGACAACAATGAAAAATGAAGTAAGAAAGAAAGGTATAATCCTGTTCTCCATACAGCAATGTGTCTTAATGTATGTGCCATATTGTAGTCATTTGTTCCCATTGTGAAGTCCTGTGTGCTAACCGGCATGTGATACTGACACTGCTCTGCACTCCAAGCTGAAGTCATCCACTGGAAAATAATTAAAAAATGGTTACTCTTTCTGTAAGGACACTCTGTTTCTGTAGGGCTCAAGTCATGGCCTGTGAGCAGCACTGGGGGGGATATTTTCATGACTGCTGCAGAGCCAGTGTGATGCCCTCAGTTGAGAGACCCCCACGCACAGAAGTGTGTGCGCAGACACACACACACACACACACACACACACACACACACACACACACACACACACACACACACACACACAGAATTCTTCATACCATTCAGCCCTGTTTTGATTAATATACCATAAATACTGGCAGCCATGTTTTTTTTCCAACCTAGCTCCTGTGAGTTGAGACTGTCAGTACACCAGCAGGATTAAATTGCAAGATTTCCACCAAAAATATGTCTTCCTTTAAGCAGAGGGACATGGTATTTCCAAAGATGCACAATGCGGACAGGATCTCAGCACCTGATGTGTTAGTTTCAGCAGTAGTATCACAGTGTATGAGTTGTGGGGATTCGAGAGTTCTAATATTTTTCTGTGTCATTGTTAAGGTGGAACATTCAAGGGAGACAGAAGGAAAATAATAGTAAACAATAAAGTTTGTCTTTATTGGCCTGAATGTTCCCATAAAAACTTAAAAAGCAAAAAGTAATATGCATTCATAATCCTTCACTATAAGACATTTAACATAATACACAGTGAAAATTCTAGCCCGGCTGTGCTTTTCTTGCAACTTTACATGATGGTTTGTCTGTGAGACCTTTTTACCCTTTGCTACCTTAGTTGTGTGACAGATGCAAAGAACTTATCTACACATAAAACCAATACAGTCATTTGTTATTACTATTTTAATAGGCTGACACTATTATACTAAGTTCATTTATTGGTCCAGAATTAACTTAATAAATTTCATCATGGTACTTTTTTTTTTTTTTTTTGAAACGTACCCACCTTTTCTGCTTAAGATATCAAGTTACTTGTATTCTTTGGAGTAATTTGTATCTAATGGATATATTTTTTTATTTTAGAACTCTGAAATGCAGTCTGTTTATCAGCTATGCAATTTTCTGCTATTAGTATATGTTTATAAGAAATACTGCATCTCTGATCAAATAATTAATGGATGAGCTACTCTATCTGACAATGGCACAGCAGACCAACAGTAAACTTATTGCCTTGATTTAATTTTTATATAATTTTGTTGATTGTTATCGTTTGCATTGCATGTTTAGAAAAGTCTGGATTAATATATTTTACAGTGAAGCTATTCTTCTTCTTGGAGAGCTATGATTTTATTTTAATATATATATATATATTTATGGGTCTACAAAGTGACAGACAAAAACAGGGAATGTCAAAACGTCTAGAGGTTGACAAGATGAACATGGCTTGACTTATGCAAAACAAAACAAAACTATAAAAAACGAGTAAAACATCATATCTTGTGGGGGGCAAAATCCCCCCACAGGCCCCATACCCCCTGCTAATTATATATATACTACCTCTGAGATTTCTTAATATTGGGGTAAGATTGCATTTCCCATCCCCAAGCATTATACAATCTCACACACTTGTTGACATTCTGCTTGGTCAGCCAAACTGCTTTGACCAAAAAGTTGTCAACAAAACAAACGTTAGACCAATTCCTTCTTTGTGTGTGTGTGTGTGTGTGTGTGTGTGTGTGTGTGTGTGTGTGTGTGTAGGAAAATACTTCCCAGTGTTTGGATGATTATTACCTGTGGATAGATGTCAAGGTGATGGAAAAAGATGCTAGTTTGCTGTAAAATCCCACTGAACTAAATCCATCTGAACAATGAGAGGATACAACATCTGAAGCATCTTACTTGAATTGTCAGTACATGTAGCTTTGGTCTTCTGTGTGATCTGTTACAGAATTAATACCACTTTACTTTTACACTGCTTGTTCAGTAATAGCTGGATAAGATATCTTAGGGCTACAGCAACTCAATTAGTGACTCAAATGTTCCTACTTATGCAGAGGTTGATACTGCTGAAAATATATATGTAGTAATTATTTGTCTAGTTTGTAAGTCTACTGATGTGTATTACTAACTGTGGGTGTAGCATTCTTGGAGCATCGGGATGTTTTTAGGGAGACAGATAGCTCAACAAGCAGCACACTTGCTTTGGTGGTAGAAGATCAGAAGGCTGTACGTTCTCTTCCAGCAGGGTAGAAGGTCAGAAGGCTGTGAGTTCTCTTCCAACAGTGGTTTAATTTTTCCAGTACTGATAGAGTAATGCAACATAAGGGGGTACTACACTCCTGAGTGTGTTATTCTTCATATGAGATGTTAAACCAAGGCCCCAGTCTGCCTGAGTTGGTGACAGGTCAGGTGGATATAAAAGATCCCACAGCATGTATAATAAAAAGAGTAGGTGCTGCTTTACACATTTTTACATTATTTATGCATACATATTAGCAATATTTACACTTTGTTTCATGTTCTTAATATGTACACTTTTCATATTACCTTTTTCACCTTTCCCTATATCCCCATCCATTTTCCATAACCATCTTTTATTTTTTAACTAATGCATTTTCATCTTTTCTATTTTATTATACAACAGTTTACCACATCTTCTTTTCCAGAATGCCCATATTGTTACAACCAATATTTTGTCCCATTTGTCTATTTTATAATGTCTTCTTTTCTTATTCATTTCTTTACAGCATAATTTCCATATTTATATTTCTGAATCCTTCCCACTTATACGCATGTTTAACATTCTCCAGAACATTTTATTATTTTCACATTCCTGAAAATTGTGTCTTGTTTCTTCCTCATTGCAGTCATTATACTTTCTTTCTCCCATCATCTTATACTTCATATTTCCTTCCACTGGCAATCATGCCAACAAAACTGTGCACAAAAATATCCTGTTCCATAAAACATTACAACCCTCTTTCTTATATTATTTGTTGCGTTATCGGTATCTTCTCTTAACTCTTTCCATGGATATATCAGATATTTTTCCATTATCATATTATATCACTCCTTCTTGTCCTCATGAATCTCATCAGACTTTATCTTCCATAACTTATTTTCATATTCTTTTGCTTCTACTTTCTCTTGCCTTCTACTTCTTCCCCCTTTATTTTCCCACACCTCTTCGCATCTCTTATTTAACATTTTTCCAATAATTTGAGTTTGCTACCTTTCCCTTTCCTTCATATTTTTAGCAATCAGAAAAGATGGAAAAATACAAACATGCTATTGGATTTTTTTAGATTTAAACCACCTGCTTATTTATTAATAATATTATTATTATTATTATTATTATTATTATTATTATTATATAACATTCCTCTTTTGGTTGGATTTAATCTTGATTCTAATGTAAAAAAAAATAGTTTTGCTGGAAATATAAGCACATCTCTGAAATATGTTAATTTCCCCTTTATAGGTTGAATTTAACATAAATACCTTTTTCTTAAATGATAAATAAAGAGTCTTATTTAATTTTCTTATTTAATTTATTTATTTATTTTCAGTTTGTTAACCGGGAAAGTCCATTGGGCCGAGATGAGCCCTTTTTCAATGGACGCCCAGGGAGAAAAGCTCTGTGTACAGACATACGAAAGCAAAAATCAACAGAAATTAATACAAAATATTACACAATTTAAAAATTAATAAAAACATATTGATATAGTAATAATAGTAATAAATGGATTTGTGTAGTATGCCATCATAATATATTCTGTACCAACATAAGACAATAAGCATTCATTTGTACATGGAATGCAAATGCCTGGGTCCACTTCTAAATCTCGAATCTCAAAATCTCTAAATTCAAAATACTGAAACCAAAATCTTGAAAGCTCAAAATACTGAAAACTTGAAATACTGAAACTCAAAATATCAAAAAAACACAGGACACCAACACTAACTATATTGTAACAGAACTACATACAGTAACATATAAAAGACAAACCATATTAGTCTTCTCCAACTATAAAAAACTCATTCTCAAAAACTCCAGCTTTACTCCATCACATATCGCCTACTCAAAGGCGATCTCTGCCTAACATACAAAGCTATGTCAAACCCAGAGCTGTTGGACATGCTCCACTTAAAGAAATCCCAATCCCTCCGAGCTACACGCTCTAGGGACCTAAACCTTGTCACCACAATAAACAGAACATGCTGGAGGGATAGCTTCCTGTCCCAGAGACTTTCCATACTCTGGAACAAACTACCTATCTATATCAAACAGAGCTCCTCATTAGCACTCTTCAAGAAAAATCTTGATGATTGAATGGGAGATAGGAAATTCACCCCAGTGATCACTTCTGTGGCTCTGCTCGACAGGGGCACATTTTTGGCTAGGCTTATATAGGCCCTAGGGCCAATAGCCTTGTACCTACCTATGAACCTATGAACCTATAAGTAGGGGGCACCACCAATGCATCAATTTCTTGAATTCATTCTTTCTCTCTCTCTCACTCTCTCTGTTGTTAAACTATCCTTTCCTAACCTCCAAATATTATTCCTAATGCCATTATTTATTTTCCTGAAATATACTCATTCATCATTTTTGTTTCACCAAATTCCTTACAGTCTTTCCATTCCTATCACAATCTCACTCATCTAACTTTTGTTTGTTACAATAACTAATCATCTGCATTATGTATGACAGACACACGGGTACTACAATCCCTTTTTTCATCTCTCATATTGCTTCTCCCATTTCATATTCATGCGTTTGTATTAAAACATTCATTACCAATATAAAATGGTACATACTCATTGGACAGCCTTGTAAACCTTCTACCTTGCTTCATGCTACAATTTTGTGTGAGCCCAGCACAATCCCTCTCATTTCACCTCATGGTTCAACACACAAATAGTAAGGGAAGTTCACAGCTGCCCTGGCCAAATACCCTCTAGACCGTATGAATACTACCTCATGTCTCCTTTGAAATGAGATGACTGGCCTAGTGAGGCAACCCAGTCCATAGAGTGTAAAAAAATAAATAATAAACTAAACCTGCCTGCTCATTCTCCACATTATCTTTATTGCAATGATGACTTTTATGTACAGACTAAATTGCTGTCACAGTCATCTTGCTTTTTTTTTTGCTTTATTTGACATTGTGAATGTTCAGAGCATCATGGGTAAAGCCGTGGCAATACTGTAAGGAGGGTAGCATGGATCTATTACAGATTGCAGCAGATCTCCAATTGCTGGTTCCATCTGCATTCAAAGACTTGAGACCATTATCTTGTTGGAAAGGCATGACTGCTGTTACTTCACATATAAGCTGTGCACACTTGCATGTTACTTGTTGTACAACTCCTAACATGATTGCTGTGTATATTTTTCAGCTGTAACAATTCACATAAATATTATTGCTTACTTATCTGCTGTTTGAATGTCTGGAGCTGCAGAGTTCGATTGGTGAATCCTGTTTTATCTATTTTATTAGGGGGGGGGTCATACTACTGCTACTGTGTGCATTGTATTACATTAGGGAAAAATGTGCTGTTTCACTTGAATTTCCCTTGTCTTACTATTCATATCCCTTTCACATCTGGATTCTTGTCTCTGGCTACAGATTGTTGTGTTTTGGCCACGTCTTCATTTGTAAGCTGAAATGGCAATTATCTATTTATGCTCTATGTCAATTTGCACAGCATTATTGTAATTTATTTAAATAGGTTCATAGGTTCATAGGTTCATACTAGGCTATCTGCCCGAGGGCATTTACAAGTCTAGCCCATAGTTTTGTGGCTTACGCCACCCCTTTAGTATGGGGAACTATACCCATTATTTTGCTGTGCCTCTGTCGAGCAGTGACACTGAGGTAATCCCTGGGGTATATCTGCGATCTCCCATCCATTGGTCAAGATTTCTCTTGAACAAGGCCAGCGAGGTGCTCTGCCTCACATATACCGGGATTTTATTCCACAGCATAGGGAGTCTTTGGGTGATGAATCTATCCCTCCAGCACGTCCTATTAATAGCCGTGTCGAGGTTTAAGTCTCTCGCCCTTGTGGCTCTGATGGATCTAGATTTTTGAGGTGAAGCATATTCATCAAATCTGGGTTTGACATGGCCTTGTATGTTAGGCAAAGGTCACCTCTGAGCAAGCGGTGGCGACTGAATAGAGCTGGAGTTCTTTCAGTCGGGCAGCATAGGACAGATGTTTGAGACCCTTTATCCTTTTGGTGAGGAACTTTTGTGGTCTCTCCAGCTGCTGCAAGTGTCGGGTCAGATACATTCCGAATGGGGCATTGTACTCAATCATTGGTCTGATGAGTGATGAGTATAGGGAGACTATGACCTCCCTTGATCTAGATGAGAATCCCTTCATGATAAGGTGGGCAATGTAGAAGGTCTTCCTAACTACTTTAGCTACATGGGTGTCGAATGACAGACTACTATCAACCTGGGTCCCCAGGTCCCTGATAACTTCTTCTGTGCTCAGTGGATTGCCACCTATTTGGTAGCTAGGGTAACCTTGTTTTTCCGAAGGGTATGACTATGCATTTTTTGGCATTTAACTTTAGGCCATGGCTCTGGCACCAGTTATCCATTTCTGTGAGACCCTTCTGAAGAATATCTGTGTCAGATGTGTTTTCTACTATGGCGCCCAGTTTGCAGTCATCTGCAAACTTTGTCAGCCATAACCCTCCTGTGTTTGCTTGTACTTCGGAAAAGTAGATGCCAAACAAGAGTGGGCCCAGGACTGAGCCCTGTGGTACACCACTTGTGACAGGCTTTGAGTCTGACATGGCACCAGCAACTCTGACCCTGTGGGTTCTGTCACTCAGCCAGTTTGCAACCCATCTTGTGATGTATGGGTTAACATTTAAGCTGATGAGTTTTTCAATGATACCCGAGTGGGGTATTGTATCGAAGGCCTTCGCTAGATCGAGGTAGGCTGTATGGACTGCCTTTCCCTCATCAATGGCTTTGGTGACTGTTTCGAAAAAGTCAACCAAGTTTAGAAGGCATGATCTGCCTTTGACAAAGCCAAACTGGGATGGATCCAAAGTCTGCAAATTTCCTATGTCTTTATTTATGAGGTCCATTATGATCCTCTCCATGGCTTTGCAGATAAGGCTTTTCAAGCTAATGGGCCGGTAATTTCCAGGGTCGGTGGAGGCACCGCCTTTGTGAAGTGGGACCACAGTTGCAGTGCGCCACTCCTGGAGTGCGTATCCAGAGGTAAGACTATGACTAAACAGCTGTCCTAGCTGTGGGTTTAATTCTCGTTGAGTTCGTGGAGCACACAGCCGGGGACACCATCAGGTCCCATGGATGCTGTGTTTTTTTGCTTTGGAGAGAGCAGTTCTCACTTGGGCGTTGGAGATGTTTAGGGGGCTGCAATCGCTTGGTATAGCTATCTCTCCTTTTGGGGGGGAGAAGTTTGCACTGAACCTGTCAGCCAGTATGTTGGCAATGTCTGTAGGATCAGTAATCTTCACATCATTTTGAACTAGTTCTGAGCATATCTGGGAGTTTCCTCCCAGGTTTCTAACATAGCTAAAGAAGGCCTTATGATTGTCTTTTGAGTCTTTAGCTATTTTTCTCTCAAAATTTGCTTTGGATGATTTTATGAGAGCTCTTAGTTTTTACTTATAGTGATCAAGGGTGTCTTACCTTTTAAAGATTTTGCTCTATCTTGTAGTAGCTTCCTCCTTTTGTTGTAGAGTTTGTTTATGGCTGGGGTCCACCAGACTGGACGCTTGCCTTTGGTACAAAGAGTCTTTGTTTTGCTTGGGATTGCCTTATCCATGCAGTCCTGCAGGTGCTGGTAGAAGACATTTGTAAGTGATTCAGCGGCTTGAGTACTGTTTTCCCGGCTCGGGGCCTTAAAGGAGACCACACTAGTCTTTAGAAGTGTGAAGTCGGCTTCGAGAAGTTTTTACTGTGGTCTTTTTATTTCAGGTGGGGGTGGGATGAGGACCTCCAGCGAGATTAGTTTGTGATCTGATCTCACCAGTGAGGGGTATACTTCCGGTGTTGAACATTGTGCTCCCATGTTCGTGATGATGAGATCAAGTATGTTTTCTCCTCTTGTGGGGATGGTGACTAGTTGTTCCATGGCATTTGAGTTTATGAATTCCAGGAACTTTTGGGCTAGGGTGTTTGGGCTTGAGTAGTGTTCCCAGTCTATATTAGGGTAATTGAAGTCACCTAGTATGATGGTGTTTGGTGATACATTTATCTCCTCTAGTGTTTTCAGGAAGGCCATGTGAGGTTCCTGAGTTTGTGAGGGTGGCCTGTAACATGCTACAATTTGCAGAGCAGTCTTGCCTATGGTTAATTGCACCTGGATGGTCTCCGATGCATCGTGCGTTGCCACCAGTCTTGAGGTGTGGGTGTCCTTGATGAATATGGATACCCCCTCCTTTCTTGGTATTGTCCGGATTTTGGGGCGGAATGCATGATAAGAGGTAAAACCTGATAGTGCTGGGGTGCTCTCAGGAGCCTTGAACCAGGTTTCTGTCACTGCACAGACATCGATGTTCTCCATACTGAGAAGGGCCTCGAGTGCGTGCATTTTGAGATTTAGACTTCTGGCATTGAGCAGCATTACCCTTAGTTTTTTCCTTTTTGTGTTCTAGGGTGGTAGGTTTAGAATTTGAGCCTTGCCTAAAAAGGCACTATGGGGTGGCAAGAGCCTTTGCCAATATCCGGAATCCCAGGGGTGACAGGTGCAAGCCGTCCCTTGTGAAGCAGCGTGGCTTGTCCAGCATGTCATCCCAGGCAGACAGACATTGGATCCCCTTTGAATGACACCAGAGTTTAAGCCAATTGTTAAAGCTGATCATCTTATCTCTGTATTGTGGCATCATTCTTGGTGAAGGTAGGATACTGCTCAAGGTCAGGGTCATACCTGCCTGGGCTACATAATCAGAGAGCTCCTCAATGTCTCTTTTCATGTAGTCCAAGGAGTGCGTCTCAGGTCGTTTACACCAGCGTGGACAATGACTGAGTCGTATTTGTACCTGCTGTTGAGAGACCTGAGTGCTTGCGTTATGTGGCGGATTCTAGCGCCCGACAGGCAGCTTACTGTGACCTTCTCCTTACTCAGTCTGGTGAGCGGGACGTCAGTGTGTCTGACAATGGAGTCACCAATGACTAGTGTGTCTGGCATTGTGTTTGACCTTAAGGGCTGTGACTGTTTGACACTCTGACTGTGAGGTATATGTGTTGCAGGTGTTGTGTTCTGAGGTGGTGGTTGTTTAGGTGTCTGCTTTGGTGGCCTCTGCTGTTTTGGTAGATTTTTGATCAGAGCCGCCGAGTATGTCTTTGTGTGTTTATGTGTATGATTTGAGGTTGTGATGGTACTATGTGAGACTGGGTCTATAGTGTGTGTGGTAACCTTCTCCTCCTGACTGGTCTTGCCAGTCCTATGTTGAGAGAGCTCAGCCTCCAGTTTGGCCGTATAGTTGCATCTCTCGCATGTATTTGTGTTTTGTGGGAGGAGGAGAGGGTTGTCTGTGTACATGAGGCAATTGTAACATTGCCTCAATATTCCCAGGTTCACCAGCTGAGCAGGAGAGGACACTAGCAACTGATCCCTCGACATGCTAGAAGGACTAGACAAAAAACTTTAAAAGAGATTCCGGGGGACGTGGGTGACCGAGAAATGGGGGTTTGCCTTTTTGGGGTGCTATCTATAAGAGTGCCATATCAAGGTAATAAGTACTGTAGGAGCAAGTGCTAGGTTTAACAGATAGAGAAAAGTCTACTTGGAGTCAAGTAGAGATGATCTTTTTAGGTATTAGAGAAAGTGCTAGTAACAGGGATGCTTAAAGGTAAAATTGAAAAGAATGCACTCTGCAGTGTGCACTAGAGAAGTTAGATATGAAAGTAGGTAACTTGAGTTTTACCTGTTTAAAAAGTTAAGGTTTAGTGGAGAGTTACTATTTTTAAAACAGCAAGATGGACTGAAAGGGGTGGTTACTTTTGTATTTTGGTACTATGAAATACTGTAGGATGGCCAATAAATTTAAATAATTGAAGGGGTGGGATTTCAAAAGTGATGGTTTTGTGATTACTCACATAAGCCAGTGAAAGTAGAGAGAAATGAAATATGTGGTCAGATTAACATAAGAGGCGGGCAACTAGAAAGACAGTGGTATTTAACAAGACAACTTAAATGGGTGGAAGGGAGGGAGGGAAAAAATTCTGCCTGACTCAGAACAGAGAGAGCTGTGGTCTCTTTTGAAGTTTTAATATGCTGTTAAAACAGAATGCAAGCAAAACACAAGGTAAAGAAAACAAACTACAGTATTCAAAATATAGAAAGGCAATACAGAAATACAAAAAATAACAGCAAACTAACCTTTCCTTCACAGCAAAGTGTAGCAGAGTCTGGATGAGCCTTTCTGGTAAATTTAGATCTGCTACATTGCCTTCCTTGTCAGAAACTTTATTTTGATATACTAAATGTTTATGTTCCTGAGTGTGTTGTTCCCTGAGTTTTGGAGAAACGGTGTATGTGACTTGCCTTAAAGCGGGCAATATAATTCCTTCAGTTGGTATTTGCATTTTGTAGATGAAACACACTGCTTTTGTTCTGGTGTTCATCAATATGTTTGATTCTGCTGATCTACTTATATAAGATGTGTATATGTGTGAGTGTGTGTTTGTGTGTACGTGCGTGAGAGTGTGTGTGTGTGTGTGTGTGTGTGTGTGTGTGTGTGTGTGTGTGTGTGTGTGTGTGTGTGTGTGTGTGTGTGTGTGAAAGTTGGACTGCCAGATATGTTTATGTATGTGTGTTGGGGGGGGGGGGGGAGTCAAGTCATCTAATACTGAACTCTCAAGCTGCATTGTATTACAAACATGTATGTTCTACATGTCTTCCAACACTGTGTTCTGAAAAGTAAAATTTCATTTGAAACTCAGCACATGTGGAATGTAATCTTCACCTTCTACAGTCACAGCTGGTAAAGGAAACAGTTTTATTCAGATGTAATAGATTAATAACATGTTGATGCAATCAGTACACCAACAGTAGAGACCTTATGTAAAAACAGTAGGTTCACAGGTTCATGCACTGATACTAGGCAATTGGTCTTAATGGTCCACTTTCAGTGTATATAATGCAGTTCCCACCAGGTGCCAAACTAGGGACAATTTATAGATATCCCCATCCATGTCCTGAAGTTAGTTTTGAAGAGAGTTAAGGAAAGCTGTGCTTGATATGGAGAAAAAGTTTGTTCCATAGATAAGGGATTCACTGGGAGAGAAACAGATCACACCAACAGGTCCTGTTTATATTACAATGTATATTTAGGCACCTAGAATGGGTATTTATGGTGCTACCATTTTTTGGAAATATAAGAGATCATGCCAGACATAATCTTTTGCTGTTTTGTTGTTGTGTCTTTCGGCTTTTCCCGGTTAGGGGTCGCCACAGCGAAACTCCGTTCTGCTAATGATTGGTAGTAGATTTTTACATGCCGAGTTGCCGGCCCTGATGCACAACCTTCAAAAAAGGTATGCCCATTCACGCATGTCTCCACACAGAAGACACTCTAGCTGAGAATCGAACAGGACGTTTTACTGTGAGGTGACAACGCTACCACAGCACCATCACCACAGTAGCACAATCTTTTGCTTTTTTGTAGTACATGGAAATGTCATCATTTAGAAGCTGTAAGACAGAGAGAGAGAGAGAGAGAATAAATGGATGCGGCTTTTAGTCATTTTGAATAGCATTGTCGTGAAAAGAGAGTTAATCATCCAGAAATGTGCCCAAGTACATAATGATAGTATCCATTTTATGGGGGGTGTGGTTATGTGATGGGTGCTTGGGTTTTCTTGTTTCTCAGAAAGTACATTATCACATTTTTGCATTTAGAATTAGTCCATGACCTAGAAGATTAAGCTCCTTTGGATAATATGAGTGCCTTCTGATAAACTGATGACTGCTCTGAGTTTATAGTCATCAGCAGACTTTTTTTTTTCAAAAAACTTTTTATTGAATTATTAATATATGCATATTTACAATACAACAAGAACACAATAACCAAAATGAACATTGGATATAAGAGCATGGGAGTTCAAGTATAAATGCAAGACTATATCAATGTAAATGCAAGAACTCCAAACAGGACAACTATAACATAACTATATACAAAGTATGAATACGTTAAACCAGAGGCAACAAAGTATATAAGCCTGTATATAAAGGAGTATGCATGTAAATGTAAGTGAGAGAGAGCTAGGTTAATAAAACTATAAAAAAAAAAAAATTACAGAGATTATTAAACACTATCCAAGATGTGTAATACCTTTTCTAAGACTTTATTGTTAAGAGCTAACTTCTTTGGACTCTTCACCAGTAATTTCTGAGCTGAAATATAAGAGTAGGCTAAGGTTCTAAAGTTATTCCAATTTAGTTTGGTGCGGTCTAACCAATTTTTAGTAATATAAAACTTAATGAGTGAACAAATATAAACTAACACATGTGTATCAAATTTTGATAGATGAATAATAGGAATATGAAAAATCGCTAATTCCCAGGATAATGTGGATTTTTGGTATCCCATTTTTTGTAATCTGATTTTAAGGGAGGTCCAAAGTTTATGTGAGTGCTGACAGGACCACAAAATATGTAAGAGATCAGCATTAAAAGAAGAACAGCAAGAGCATGAGGAGGGAATTCTGGAGTCAAACTTGTTAAGTTTGGAAGGAGTATGATATGCATTATTATACCATGACCCCCCCCCCCAAAACGTGCACGCTGATTGGCCAGCTTGCACATTGTAAATCGAGTTATACTAATGGAAAAAGGTCCGGTCGCCCGGACTTTTTTCCATTAGTATAACTCTACTTTTAAAACACTGTCTCGCTATGTTAAATGGGTTTAACATAGCGAAACAGCTTTAAAATAAGCAACGGAGATCTCCGTTGCTTATTTTAAAGCTGTCTCGCTATGCTAAACCCATTTAACATAGCGAGACAGGTTTTAAAAAAAAAGCAACGAGAGAAAGCAAGATCTCCATTGCTTTTTTTACTGTTTCGCTATGTTAAATGGGTTTAACATAGCGAGACAGTTTTAAAATAAGCAACAGACATCTCCGTTGCTTATTTTAAAACTGTCTCACTATGTTAAACCCATTTAACATAGCGAAAACAGTAAAAAAAAAGCAACGGAGATCTTGCTTTCTCCGTTGCTTTTGCCCACAGCTCACTGCCGCGGATGCCAGACATCTGCAGAAGGGCAGTAAACAGGCATTATACTATGCCATTATTTAAGAAAAGTAATAGTTTCTTTTCTTAAATAATGTCATGGTATAATAGCAATAACCCACTTCTGGGTGTGGGTAATGCTGTATTTACCCACGGTTGGCTTTGTTTGGTCCCTCGGGCGACGCCAACCGTGGGTAAATCCAGCATTACCCACACCCAGGCATGGGTTATTGCTATATTAAATATCATTAACTGGGTATAAAAAAGCTTCTTGAATGGGGAATAGTCTAAAGTATCCTTGATGGCTGAAAGTTTCTGAGTTAAAGACAAATGGACATTCTGTTTATCCCAATAATCAGAAAATAGACAAGTATTATTATGTATTATCTGATTAACCAGATTATAAGATTTAGATAACATCTTCTGTGGTAATGTTAGAGCTTGTATAACAGTGGTAAGATTTGTAAAATCATTTATACTTACTTTAATGTGAGCAAATTTCACAATGATGCTATCTCTCAATTGACGTAGTATAGTAATGTAATTAATATTTGCTTTCAGCTTTATGCGTAGGTTAGTGAGAGATAAATCGTTATATTGTAGCAAGTCCCACACAGTGAAACTTTGAATAAGTGGGAATTTAGAAAGATTAAAAGGTACATTATTAAACTGGATATTAGGATTTAAGTGTAAAGGTTGTGTTAGTTGAAAAATGCCCTCTAGATTAATGAGTTTTATTAATTCTTGAAAATAATTGATCTTTTATTTTAAGGGTTTGGAAATTTTCAGAATGTTAGCAGCTTCCTTAGAAAGGAAAGGAAGAGCAATTGGGTTAATATTTTTACTTGAAATGTATTGATGCCATAATTTGGTCCAAATTGGGTACTGCCTATACCTATCAGTTTTCAAGTTCAAAATGGTGAGTAGTTTGTTAGCCGAAATAATTAAATAATACATGTAAAAGTTTGGAAGACCTAGGCCTCCTTTATTTTTAGGACACGTTAATTTAAGATATGATATTCTGACTGACTTAGGAGACCAGATAAATCTAGCTAATTCCTTATTGACTTTTGTAAAGAAGGATTTAGGAATAATCTGGTCTATGGCATTAAATTGAAATAGGAGTCTAGGGAGTATATTCATTTTGACTATCGCTGCTTTGGATAAGAGTGATATATTAAGTAATTCCCATCTATGTAAATCTAAAACTATTAATGACCATACTCTGTGAATATTATTTTAAAATGTAGAAAAACCATTATGCTCAATTTGAGTACCTAGGTATTTAATTGCATAGGTGAAAGAAAAAGGTGAATCTGAAAATATGTGAGGTTTATGGGCAGATGGATTTATAGGAAAGATGAAAGTTTTATGAGAATTCACCTGATAATCAGAGGCCTGTGAAAATTTATTAATAATATTGATTATGTTCACAAGGTCTGTACTAGGTGTTTGGAGGTATATCACCAAGTCATCCGCAAATGCAGAAAAGGGCACCTCTGTATTTAAAATTTTGGGAATCTTGTGAAAAGTGTTTTGTGTTATATATAATAACATTGGCTCCAAGTATAGATTAAAAAGAAAAGGAGATAATGGGCATCCCTGTCTCGTACCATTAGTGATTTTTATAATCTTAGAGGCATTTCTATTGATATGAAGAAAGGTGGAAGAATCCTTATATAAAACTTTAATAAAATCAATAAAAGTATTAGGTATATTAAAGCAAGACATAGTACGAAAAAGAAAGTCCCAATTTACTCTGTCAAAAGCTTTCGAAGCGTCAAGGATCAGTGCATATATAGGATTTCTATCTTTTTTTTCGAAGTGTATAAAGGCATCTAGAGATAAAGTATTGTCCCATACATGCCTGTGGGACATAAAGCCTGATTGATCTGGGGAAATTAATGATGTTAGAACTTTTTTCAATCTCTCAGCTAATAATGAGGCTAAAATTTTAATGTCAATATTAATTAAGGAGATAGGTCTATAATTATTAGGGTCTGTTTTGTCTTTATTATTTTTTAGAATTAATATGGTTTATCAATGTTAGAAAAATAAGAAGAGAAATAACACCATCTACCATCTGTGTCATAATTTATGTTTGTAATATTACCTAGGAAATTGTTTTTGACTAAAATTGCCACACCTCTTGAATTAGAGCAATCCCCAGCTGTAATTATCATTTTAACCCATTTCTTATTGTTTTCTTTTTTCCAGTCATCTCTATGCATGTGTGTTTCCTGCAGAAAACAAATACTGGCCTGAGATTTGAACACTAAATGAAACAGTAGTGATCTCTTAGTTTTGTTCTGTAACCTTCTGACATTCCAAGAATCAATATATAAAGACCTTACATTAGTTGCTTTAAGTCTATGTATCTACTTAAGTGTTTACTCAGTAAAATCTTAAATACTTTACTTAGTAAAATCCTAAAAAAATAGAAAATATTGAACCTAGTCTCACTGTATAAATTATATTGTATGTTACTGCCTCTCAAAAGTTCCAAAATCAAAACCAGTTCCCTCCATACTAACCCGGTGCCTACCCACCCGTCTACAACAAAAGAAGGAACATATGAATCATCACAAATAATAAAGTTAACTTTGGTTAACATAATAGAAATCATAACTGAAATAGTTCTATAAAGAGTTCTGAAAAGGACTATTATATCTTTAAACATAACTATACATATATACAAAAACATGGAAAACAAAATGTCCATCATAGTAAAACCTCACCACACCAACTCTCCTTCTCACTGTAGTGTTTAAAATAAAATTAAATGTATTGACAAGTTTGTGGTATCCGCTAGATGTAATGTGTATATGATAGGTGTTGATAGGGATATGAACCTATTTGTGACTCTGGGATATTAGACTCAACTTTTATTAGTACCCATTTATCACCTGTTTATGTAGCTGTCATACTAGATATCTAAATATAAATGACAACTGTTTATATTACTTAAGAAGTGTTTAAGAAAGACAATTCTACACACAATCTTATTATTCCCTAAATATCATATTTCATTTGCTTACAAGCTTCACAAATTCTTGCATTCATTTTCCAATTATCCATGTAATCTAATGCAGAAATGCAGGGCAACTAGAAGTCATCCTAACACTCATTGGGTGCAAGATGGAGAAAATAAAATCAGGGTAGGATGCTAATCCATCACATGGTGCACATATGTACTTGTGTACTTGCAGGCAACATGATGAATTTTCAATTCACCTACAACAGTATTTTAGGACTGGAAAGGAAGCTATGGTATCCAATCACCCCCCACATACACATATGTAGGGAGGACATGAGGATTTTGTTGAGAATCAAAGTGGAGAATAAAGTGCTGTGAGATAGTGAAGCTATATGCTTTGATACCATACATACTGTACAAACACATACCTCACAACTAACATTGAAAGTTATTCCTGCGACACTGTTTTTGCATAAACAGACACAAACTATGCAATATTCTACTAAGTATAATTGAACAAAGTTAATGTAGCTGATGAAAGTCAAATTAAAAGCAACATTCTAACATAGAGAAAAGAAAAAAGCAATGTGTAAATGGAATATAAATAGTTCTTAGTAACTTTTCTCTTTTGAAAGCTAAACCTTGAGTGTGTCTTAATGTTCATGTTAGGCACGACAGGCACATCAAACCGAAGGTTTACCGGAATATAGAAAAAAGTGCTCTGCATGACTGAAGAGGCAACATGATCTCTATGGGTCTCAGTGACAATCACAGAAGAAACCAATTGTGGCATTCCAATATACAAAATGAAATTAAAGGGTAAGCAGGATTACAATACAGAGAAAAGTCTCATCCAGCTACCATGTAAATCGAAGACAATAAGCTATATACGTAGCTACAGTCTATGTTAGGTGAGCGTGCCTTCATAAAGGTAGATCGATGTGATACAGTCACTACAATTGTCGTCGAACAAAAGTATCTATTGGCATAAAGCACTAGTTTTAAATGTAGAATGGATGCGAAACATGAAAGATAGCTAGCCAAGATTGTCATCTCAACACAGTTTAGTACTTCACAATTCAGAGTAAAAGCGGCATAACAAATGCACAACATATGAATAAAACTAGATTAGCACAATGACTTATAAGCCACCAGAGATTGACCAGTTCTTGTTACGCTTCTCATGTTGTGGTGGGCACTACTTTAAAAAGCTTTAGAAAAGTGTCTTGCGCTTCTTGCACAGTATTCACTGACTGTCTCTTGTCTTTATAAGTAAATGTTAATGCATTTGGGTATTGCATCTGAAATTTTATACCACGTTTGATTAGGTCAGCACAGTAAGGAGACAGCTTCTGTCTGTTTAACTTAATTTGATGAGGTAAATCCTGTGAGAAAGTGAGTTTGTGATTATTCCATACAAACTGTCTGTGTTTACGAGCTGTAACCAAAATCTTCTGGGCATCTTGAAAGTTCAAAATCTTGGTGTAGATCAGTCGGGTACAGTGGTTACTTGATGAGAACGTATGGCTCTGTGTGCTCTTTCTACTACTAGGTTTTCAGAGTCGCTGTCTAAAGTGAGAAGTGCTGAAAAAATCTGTTTTGTGAATTTAAGTAAATCTTGGTTATAGTATGATTCTGGCAAACCTCTTATTAATATATTGTTGCGACGGCTTCTCGCTTCCAAGTCCAGGAGTTTATCTTTTATTTCAGTAAGCAGTGAATCTTTAGCACACAAGTCTTTATTTATTGAATCTATTTGGATTTCCATAGTATGATTTTTACCTTCAAGTGTGTCCATCCTATCTGTTATTTGTTTTAATGTTTTGCCAAAGTCTGTAAGCTGAGTAGAAAAACCTTGTATGGCTGAATGAATTGGTTGTAAAGCCATTTTTAAGTCTTCCATATGGAAATTTGAGTCAGTTTTTTCTTTAGCATTTGTTTTTGGAGTGTCACCTACTTGTTTATTGGTTCTGAGTCTTTTAGAACTTGTATCTTTCTCCGGAGATGATAATGATAATGAAGAGAATTTGGCCTTGGTAGTTTGTGTTTCCATGGTGTCAGAGTTTCCAACCATGCCTTAGATGAGTGTACTCCAGTAGGATACAGTCAAAGCTACAAACCCCTTGGATACATGTGGCCCAGGCTACACAGGCTGAGAGAAGTTTAATTTTTTCCACAAAAGAGATTTGACTGGACTTTTTGATAGAAGAACGAGCTTTTCTTAATGACCAGATACACAGTTATTTACTAGATCAAATCCTGTGAGAACACCACACTGAAAGTTGTTTAAATTGTCGGTTTTTAGCTGATTTATGAGGAGCTTCGTGTGAAAGGTGTCAACTAGATGACCACCATCTTGGAATCCATCATCAGCAGACTTAGTCAACCAAAGATCTTTGATATCAGCTTTGACATCAACTAAGAAATGTAAACATACAAATGGCAGGAGGGCTGAACATGCACCCAAATGATGGACTGAAAATAATGCACAATATAAAACAATGAGGAAATAACTTTATTTGTAAACAACAAACAATGACGAAATATTAAGTAACTGTAACATGTAGTATATGTCACATATTTGTCATTATTTACTAATAATACTATTTATTATTTTATTTATTAAACAAAGATGAACAGCTATTTCTGGCATTTGCAATACCGTTTTATGGTGCAGGTAGCAAATAAGAATAGTATAAATGAAATTAGTATTTAACGCACACCTTGTGATGCTGGCAAAGTGAGACACTGTTATTTCATAACATGAAGAGCAATGAATTTACGTATTGTTGTGTGAGAGAAAAGACTTACCTCCTAATGAAGTGTGTTGTAGTCCAAGACAAGAGGTAAATCTTGGTGTGATATACCAATGAGGTTTAGTAGTTAGACTAAAATACAAATCATTGCATCTGCTGACCATTTTCAAATCTTAACACCACTATTCTTTTATCACCATAAGGTGGAAAAAGTTTAATGACAATGGATTAATTTTAAAATACTGCCCTTCTGCAACTAAATTTAGATTATTTGCACCTACTTACTTTTTTTAAATGTCAAATTAGCTAACTCTTCTTTTTCATATGCTTCTGTATAATTTATATTAGCATCACCATTCTACAAACACTGGTAAATAATTAATATTAGCATCACCATTCTACAGACACTGGTGAATAATAATAGCATCACCATTCTACAAAAACGTGTAAGCATTTTATATTAGCATCACCATTCTGCAGACACTGGTGAATATTTTTTATTAGCATTGCCACTGTACAGTAGGTCTATATGTACAATGTACTGATAATGTGTCACCTAATCATTATCACCTGTATGAACAGTATATCTGTAAGCCATTCAATAATCTCACCATCCCATATTCATGTATAAAAAAGATACACCGTATACTGATCTATTACAATACAGTGACCATGAAACAGTGGCAAACCACTTTACAGTTAAACCATGATAAAGGACAAATTATTATTCCAGTGTAAAAATTCAAAAGGGGATATTCAAGGGTGACTCTCTGTCACCACTTCTCTTTTGACTTGCCCTTAACCCATTAAGCTGTCTGATTAACAGATTAGGTCATGGCTGCAATTTGGCTTCCAGAAAACAACAAAATGCAAAGACTTATCTTCTTTTCGTACATGATTTAAAAACTATATAGTTCATCAAATAAGGAACTGAAAGTACAACTGCAAGTGAGCAAAACTTTTTCAGATTATATAAGAATGTCATTTGGTCTTGATAAATATGCAAAACCATCTTTTAAAGCAGGAAAGCTACAGCACCAAGAAAACATCATTTTGGGACAAGAATGTGATAGAAAAGAACTTGAGCAAGAGGGAGTGTATAAATATTTGGGAATTGATGAAGGATCAACAATAAAACATAAACATGCGAATAAAACTTAGTAAGGAATATTTTAGAAGACATAAATTAATACTGAAAGCAGCATTGACATCCAGGAACAAAGTCCAAGACATAAACCAATTCGCTCTTCCTGTCCTAACTTACAGTTTTGGAGTCATTGACTGGGCCCAAAGGTGTTGGACAGGTTGGACTGGAAAACAAGAAGGATGCCTCATGCTCATCAAATGATTTATAAAACTCAGAGCATACCAATATTATATAGTCTGCATTCTAAAGTCGGTGTGGGCCGCCTCAAAATTGATTACTTGTATAGATCTGCAATTGTGGGACTATATCCATATCTGCTGACCTCACAAGACCCAAATGTAGTGAAAGTTTTGAAACTTGAGGAGAATAAGTCTAAGATGGCTTTCCTGCTTAGTTCAGCAGAAGCATATCGGCATCAAGTAGGAATGGAAATCAAACCAGAAGTAGGTAAAAATCAGGCAGCAACTGAATGAGCCAAAATACAAACGAGAGAATAAAAGGTGAAGGATTAGATGACAAGGCAAGAAATGTGGAAAATGCATAAATATAGTTGCAAGTATAGAAAACTCTTGGAACAACCTAATGTTGATCAGGATCAGAAGCAGGAATGATTAAGGAGAGGTGAATTTAAACCAAAATACAAAGGGTTAATATTGGCACAGCAAGATAGTAGACTACATACACGTTGGTTTATAAAGTCCATTGAACATGCAGGAGAAACAGACAAATGCAGGTTTTGTAAAACACAGTGAGAAGCAGTTGCACATCTTCTTGCTGGTTGTGATATACTAATGGCAGAAGGACGATATACTGAAAGACATAATCATGTGGCAAGACTGTTGCTATGGGGATTGTGCAAACATTATGGTACTGACGTGGCTGAAACACACTGGAAAAATGAACCACAAAGCATTATAAAAAAAGATGAAGTATATTTGAGCTGGACTGTCCCAAGATCAGCAGCCCAATTGTGAGTGCCGCATTGCCTCTGAAAATCCTCTTTGAAGTTAGTGAACCTGGTGTTCTGCATTGAACAGAAGTGGCTCTGCTTTGCAATTTTTGCTTGGCTGGCTGTCCCTATCTGTCATTTTGGAAATCTGGCAACTTTGGTTCAACCTTTGGCATGCTGACTGACTTTGCAACATTACTTCAGCACAAAACTACTAAACGCTTGCAGAGCCCTGTTCTATGGAATATTTTAGGAAAACATGGTTAAGCACATCATTACTTCTCAGCTGGTGAAACATTGTAGAAGGTGTAACAAAAGGAGATACTGCCAGCCCAGCTAGCTGGAATTTTGTAAATACTTATATGTAATTTGTGAATATCAATATAATTTATGTAAGGTGCTTGTGTTACAGGTGTATTAGAACTGTATGTCATATTGTACAGACATGTGATGAAGAGATATTTTGTAAAGTGCTGAGCAGAAATGTATATATACCATTGTAACTGTTTGCATGCATATATTTAACAGTGGAAACTGCAACACAGGAGGTTAGCTTCAGATGAATGGCTGAGAACAAGGGCTTCTCTTAGATCCAAGGCAGTACCTGGAAGTCATAAAACAATAAACACTTCCAAGACAATACAAAAAACTTTTAGTTCTAGACATTGTGTCTGTTACTGCACTGAAACTGGAAGATAACATCCTTTTATTATGTGGTCATAAAGTAATTTAAATTTTCAGACATTCTTCTGACGCTAACCGCCTGTGTTTCAGTTTCTACTGTTAAAATATATAGAGTGGATATAAAAAGTTTACACACCCCTGTTAAAATGATAGGTTTTTGTGATATAAAAAAATGAGACTACAATAAATTATTTCAAAACTTTTCCCACATTTAATGTGACCTATAACCTGTACAATTCAATTGAAAAACAAATCTGTTAGGGGAAAATATAAAAAATAAAAAGCATACAATAAACTGGTTGTATAAGTGTACACACCCTTAAACTAATACTTTGTTGAAGCACCTTTTGATTTAATTGAGGATATCCCTGCAGACGCTCTGATAGGGAATTGTTTTGATAATACAGTACCTTCTGCCAGCCCTTCGAAAGTGGTGACCTGACACCCACTCACCCATCTATGACAATAAGTGGTTAACTCAGCAATATATTCACACACACTTTCATCTGCCTTGTGCCTATGCTCACAAAACTTTTTTTTATAAGCTTCAGGTGTTAACTTAAAACACTCTAATAAGCATTTTTAACAGTGTTATAATTTAAGCAATTGGTATCAGACAATTTAGAAATAGCAGTTACAGCTTTACCATGAAGTAAGGGTGTCAGGAACCATACCCAGAGCCCTTGGTCAACATTATACTGTTTACATACCTTTTCAAACATGTGAATAAAGCTGTCAAAATTATCACCCACTGTAAATTACGGAAGAAATTTACTGACCTTTGTTGCTTCTGGGGTTTGCTTACTCCCTTCCCCATTACCTCCATGATCTTAGCGAAGAGTCAGCATCTCCTGTTCATGTCCCCACTGCCTCTCATTCTCTTCAGCTTCCAGATGTCTCAGTCTCTCTGCTGATTCTATTTCCAAATGTTTGGCCTCCAGTTCAAGTCTCTTTAACTCCAGATGGATTTTTAAGTCCTCTGTGGAAAGGTTAAACTGACCATTTTCTGTGAGTTGTATATTCCCAAGGCCAGTCTGATTGTCCTCCTGGTTGCTGGTCTGTGATGCAGCTGTGACCAAGGCTGCAATAATTTCTGCTTTAGTCAGGTCGGTATACCCCAGTCCTTTGGCTTGGCACATCTCAGCCAACTGGCTCATTGTCAGCTTGCCACACTCTGCTGCTGACATCCTTGCCTGCTCTCCCTGACTAACTAAGCTAACAAAAAAAATAAATAAATAAAACTATTGTGATGTGAAACTCTGAATGTTCACTGTGTGGCTCATTGAGAGTACCAACACCTTCTTTAGTGACCACTGTTTACAGGCTACAGGAATTCAATATCCACACCACTGAATATTAATATGTGGATATCCCACTACTGCCAACCAATATATGTGATGTGGATATGATGCAAGATGGGGACATTTTCCCCATTCTTTATGTGCAGAGCTTCAATAGCACACTGATGGCCCCTTTATTCGTGATCCTCATCAAACAAATGTAGGTGAATGAAAGGAACAATGTAACACTTGTCAGTTTGTGATGCAGGTCAGCAGATATGGAATTATGAAGTTATGCACAATTGCAATGTTTTCTGAAGTATGCCCATAGCAAGTGTTCTAGATATCAGTGAGGTTCAGTATATGACTGATCTGATTAGAGGCATTACAATTACACATAGTGTGCACTTTTACAGTCAATTGCAATTGAACTTTTAGACTAAACTTTTATGTTTAGACAGTACTCAATAATTTCATTTTTTGCAAGAATATGTACAAACCTTTATGATATATGAAATATTGGAAGATAGCAGCTTAAAGCACATGTCAGGGAAAAGTGACACAAATGTTAGCTATGTGGTTTACAGGATGGTAGTCCAAACTGTAGACCAGATGACCTGAGTTTGATAGCTGCCGGGCAATGGAACAACTGATCAGGAGACTGAGGAATAAAGAGGTTATACCTGCTTCCCTTTTCTGGAAGGTAATATTGAGGGTTACATGTACTGGTGGTACAGATTCAGTCACTACTGGAGATCAGGCTTTGCCAGAAGACACTGCCCATCAAGATGGGGTTAGGCTTGAGCTGACATCACCAGATAGAGGAAGACAACCTCACTTTAGCCTGCGCTCTCCACCTCTCACACCAAAGATAGATTCTGGCATGTATAGAAATTGGTTGGGGCTTATATTGTTCTGTAAGGCTGAAATTACTTAACTGAATTCATACAAGAATTACATTTATATGAACAGCATTACTAGTAATGTATTATATAATGTTGCTCCAAAATATATTGCATGCAAATGTATATGCTATCATAACTGCGTATTTTTCAGTTTACTATGCTTTTTGTGATCATAACAATGTCAAATTGCTAAATCATGTAACCAGAAAGCCATAAGATAAGAATGCTGACACCCACTGGTTCAAGCAATGTTGAACATCAAATCTCCTCACTTGTGTGCACATAGGAACAAGTGCCAACATGGATCCATAAGGGTGAGCAAGTCCTGGTATTCAAACAAGTTGGCATCGGCATTCTCGTCTTCCGACTTCTGCTTGTGTGATTTAGTGATTTGACGTTCTTACAATTGTTAAAACCATAGTAAACCTATTTTTCATTTGAAAAGTCCATAGTCTGTCATACTTGACAAGAAAAAAAAATAATTTTCTAAAAGAATCTTTTTTTCCCCAAAATATTTCTGATTGTGCATAATTTTAATTATTATTATATTGGGTGATAGATGAGCAAACATAAACATTTTAATAATTTTGATGTTCTGTGGGACTTTCTGGATAAAAAAGTTTGAGTGTCAGGTAATATCTCATTATAGCTCTCACTAGCAGACTAAATATCCAGACTGAGTCAGAGTCATCACTGCATCCCTTACTACCACCTCTAGGGTCATGGCACTGCTTCAGAAAAAAACAATGAGTGGTGTTAGTGTGTATCACTTTTGTCCAGTAATCATTGCCCCTTTTATCTTACTTATCTGGTAGGATTCAGAGTTGAATAAAGAGCCATGGTTCTGTTGTCTTTAATTCTTTACTAATAGAAATTGTTCTCTGCAAAGAAAAAATGTTAAAAATGTCCTTTGCCTTCTTCTGACATCATTCAACTTCCACGTGGTCCTGCTTCATTTCCTTTCTTCCTGTTCTTTATCTTTTCTGCTCCCTAAGCTTGCTTACGCAAAGTATCTTGTTTCTGAAGTTATGTTAAAACAGCAGAATGTCAGCTGTCACTTCAGAATTCAGCGAATCATGTTAGAATTTGCAATTATTATTGCCTTGCTTTATATGCTGCTCCTTTAGGCCGCTGGTCTGTATCTGGGGGAAGTCACTTTTTTGTATATAATTCCTTAACAGACACAACATTCTTTAACTTATGTACAAAAGTTGAAAGTAGTACATGTAAGGATGTGGAACATATTGATGCTACCACCAGGAATCTTCAGTGATCATCAACAATAGCTAAGAGGTATTCTTTGTTATACTTTATTCTGTAATAATCAATATGCACTCAGCCCATAATTCTTAATTTGCTTTGTATTGGTCCAACGTGGCAAACAGATTTGTTTCATATTAATTCAAAGATTTTTTCCTTTTCTCTAATGCTATCTTGTCATTTGTGTTATACTCATCTGCTAACACTAGGAATATCCCACAAGTATGTTTTTTATCAAGAGTATTAACAATGATGCCAGAAGCACTTATACTAAAATTGCAAAAGTTAGTTTAGGCAAAAGCCAGTATTGTAATAGCTGCATGTTGCATAGCTGTTTATGAAATATACTTATATGTAGGAAATACTGGTTAGATAACTTAATATACTTTAGATTTCAAAGGTTTTATTGTTGTAAATGGTAAAGTATTTAGTAGACTGTATGCCAATATGGGTTTTATAGAGGTAGATCCTGATTGTTTGCCCATTCATGATCTTTACTCTTTTTCTATATCTGATTAATCACACACACACACATATATATATATATATATATATATATATATATATATATATATATATATATATACATACTACCGATATGTGTGTGTGTGTGTGTATTATATTTAGATCATAGAGGTGTAGGAGAAAAGCCAAACCATGAGAAGTACAAGAGGAATTCCGCCTGCAAATTCTTGTCTTTTAGTCAGCTCTGAGGTGCTTGACAGCATGAGTGCATGCAATGTGCCCTGAAGCTTTGGAAGCTAATTGGCTATTATATCCTTGGCAGGATATAATCAGTATAGTGCTACTGCACCAGTGATCATTTAAACATCTACTGTTATAGTAAAATCAGGTTACACAGCTGTACTTTCCTAGAATGGCAGTTGGTGCAGAAGATGTCTGGTAGATGGTGCAGAGGACTAAGAAGCTGTTAATGAGCTGTTTTCTGTGTTCCAGGAATATATTGCTTCAGCACTCCTGGACTGAGTCATAAAAAAGTCCATGGAGATTAGTTCACTCACCTCTTTAATAAACACGAAATAAATAAATAAACACTTTGAGCATATTTTTCTCTGGCTAAACAATTTATCTAATGAGTATATTCCCCTCCATGGTATCTACAATATCTTTTGCATTCTCTGTATCTTCTGTTATGCCACTTCTACATGCTTCCTTCAAGTTTGCTCCATTGAGTTTATTTTATCATTTACCTATGTTTTGCTTGCATTTCGTACACTATTTGCATTTATATCCCTCAATATTTTTTACATGTTTTTTTGCAATGTCAAGGGACCTAGAGAAACCTAGCAGCAGGTAAAGTCATAAAATACCAGAAGTAGACAAAAATCAGGCAGCAACTGAATGTGCCAAAATATATATATATATATATATATATATGTAAGGTGTAGGATTAGGTCACTTATGGCTCAGTCAGTGCTTCTTTCTCAGTCTGTCACCACTATGTTTGTATCATTTGCATCTTGACTTCTCTATTAATATCCTGTCATAATTTCTGTCTGGTCCTATCAGATCTGTGCAATACATCTGTATATCCTCATCTTCTTTTCATTTTGCATATTCTACTGATATATTTTATAGTCTTCATTTCCTTAATTTCAAAGTATTTAAAAATTACTATGAACATAAGTTGAATCTCTCTCTCTCTCTCTCTCTATATATATATATATATATATATATATATATATATATATATATATTATATATATATATATAGAGAGAGAGACAATGGCATTCCTCATATTGGCATTAAGTTGATGAGACTAACATTGGCAGAGTAATGTTGAAAAAGAAACATCAAAACACTTCTATGCCTGCACCAGGGCTACTCCCTCGAACATGCAAATGAAACAAAAGCAGCTCCCACATCCTCTGCTAATTATATATGCTAACTCTGAGATTGCAAAATCTCCAGAGAACGGACAAATTCCCCAACCCCCAGTTGTTTCATTAGGGTCTGAAGAAGCTATGATTCCATAGCGAAAGCACCTACCAGTTTTTATATTCATTAAACTTGGATTTATTTTACTGCTGCTATTTGCCGCCTACTTTACCTTTGGCTATTTTAAATTGTGACCGTTGTGTTTCCACACTTGGATTTATTTTACCTGCTGCCTACTGTTTGCTGCCTATTTTACCTCTGGATATACTGAACTGTGACTGCTGTGTTTCCACACGGGTGCTTTTCTCTGCACTTTATCTCAGTATCTGGCTACTAGTGTGGTTTGTCTACTAGTGGAATTTTTGTGTGTTTTATATATATATATATATATATATATATATATATATATATATATATATATATATATATAGATAGATAGATAGATATATGTGAATGTATACATATTTAAAATTGTTTTTTCCTTAACTTAGCATTCTGTTGCTTTACTAACTTATGTGGAGTACTCCTATTTGTCATATTACATTTTTTTTTTATTTTGCTATAATCCTAATTGCCCTAACAGGGTGGACATACTGAAATAATTTTGTTTTCTGATTGGTCTTTCTCATAGTGCACTCTGAGTCCACAGAAAATGAGACTATGTTAACCTGTTACATTATGCCATACCATCTTTGCATTTACTTAGAATGTCAACACTCAGAATTGCCACTTACTTTAAAACTCTCCAAAAAGTGGACCCGAAACTTTTTCCATTGATTTTTATTACATGTATTCATTGTCATGTTTGAAATATCTTGCAGTAAGTTGTTCCTTTTGCTGTTGTAAAACAGTACTTAAAGTTGAGGTTTTTAAAAGGTAAGAATCAATGTATCACATCAGTCTTTCTGTCACTGCTATCAGATTACTTCCTTCAAACATTACTAAGTAAATGAGTTATGAAGACCCAAAGGCTCATTAGTCTGATGGCCTCAAGGTAGGAAGACAGTTGTAAATGACAGCATGTAGTAAAACAACTGCAAATTTCTAGACACTCAACATGTTTATGACTGCAAAGGGTGAAAACAAATGAAGAGTTATGAATGCCTTATAATATTAGCTTTTGCTTGGTCATAAACCTTAAAATGCGATGAGTAAGATTACTAAGAGGCAGGGATACAAATTTCAAAAAAAGAGTGTCATGAGATTCTATTCAGTCTGAACTTGGCATGCACCGTGGATGCTGAAGAAGATAAGACATGCCACAGAAGGGAAGAAACAGTAAAGTCATAGCTTGTTTAAATGTGTCAATGTAGGAATCATTTTATACAGAGGAACATGTTGTCTGGTAAAGAACATGTTTTGTTCAGGGCATAGTTCTCCTTTAATTGGTAACATTCTGGAATCAATCATTTTATAAAGCAGTGGCTTTTTATGTATTATACACTCTTGAAATATGCAACAGGAAAATAGTTAATTTTTTACCTAGAATTAAGATCAATATGTTGGACTAGTTTTGAAATCTGGCTAGCTACTAACTCCAGTATGGCCTAATACTATGTGCGTCTTGGTTTATGTCAAATATTGCAAAGCATAACATCTACACAGACATCATTTTCATAATCTATGTATTTAGACTTCAAGTTTTTCCTTCTCTACTGATCCTATCTTTTTTTTGTTCTCTTTTGTATAATAACTTTGTAAGAGTCCTTTAATTAAACTTTGTTAAAAGCTACTTAACCTTCAAGTTTTCTCTTGGTTGTCATCTTCTGGTGCAGTTTCTCTTCTTTTATAGCAGTAAATAGGTTCATATGTTCATTGGTATTTACTAGGCTAATGACCACAAGGGCTGTTTTAAGCCTAGCCATGCATCCCAAATCTCTGATGAGTTCTGATACCCTTGAAAAGTGTAAGCATGGGCCTGGGAGATGAACCATTTACAGGTTACCTGTTTGCAACCGAGAAATAGGTGCCAAATATATACATTTGGCCATATAAAGTAATATAGTGAAGTTTATATGCTTTTTACTCTTATTTATTAAATAAAGGATGCTAACTCTTCACCATGTTTCATTCTTTTGCACCCAGGTTCTTGGATGTGAAGCAGCTATATTGGAGATAGCTGAGCAAAGTTTCACAAATCTGGCAGTATAAAATGGAAGTCTATGGTTCAAACACTTGAGTGTTGTACAAATGGGCACAGCTTGCCAGACACACACACACACACACACACACACACACACACACACACACACACACACACACACACACACACACACACACATACCAAGACAGATTTAACTTTTTATTTGATTTATTTATTAAGCCTCCATAGACACAGATGTCCTTTTCTGAGGCCAACACCTGGAGAAAAGACTTGTTCAAAGTTACATAGCAATCAGCTGGAGGCTAAATGATTCAACTCTTGACTATAGGATGAAGCCCCATTAGTAGCTCATGGCCTTTATCTTTTGTGCTGTCAGACAAACTCAAAAAGGTTTGTCCACTTTATTAGAAGAGATCCTGGCAATCAGCATATATCTAATGTTTTAGAAATCTTTGTTTTAAGCAAGACATCTGATTCTCTATCGAGAGCAAAAGAACTGTGAATTGAGAAAATATATGAAAGCCACAAAATTCAGTCTGTGTTTAATTTATGAAGCCTTGCTTCCTGAATTTTGGTTCTGGACTTATTATTAGTATGCATGGTGCAGGTTACAGCAGTAGATGTTTAAGGAGAGAACATTTGATCAAAGAACAAGTGTGTGAGGAGGACAATGGTTCAAGGGTTGAGTTTGTGAAATGTTTATTTTTACAAATAAACATGTTTATTTGCACAACACTGTCTGTTTGAATTATGTTTTGCAGCCTAGGAAAACTCATTCCTCTAATGTGATACAACTTTAGGGTTAATCATATTAAGTAAGGGTAAGATTGAATTTCCCACTCTGATGGAAGTAGGGATGCTCCTCCCAAAAACCAAAAGTTGAAAACATTTGTATGAAAGCCATTTCCCACTGTTTTCAAATGACACTCACATTTTTGTCATTTAAATTTCTAGCCTAGTATGTGTTTCTGCTCCATATTCTATGAAAATACTAAGCTGTCTGACATAGTTTCTATTTGACTTTTCACAATGAAGATCCACAGCAGTAACTTATAGTTAGAAATATGACCTTCTGTTGTACTCCCAATCTGAGATTATTAATTAATCTAGGCATTAAAATGACATTCATGTATTATTTGCTTCGCTGAATTTAATAAAGTTGCAACGATGGTCACTATGCTATTGTAGCTGCAGGCCTGCTTTGTGTGTGTGTGTGTGTGTGTGTGTGTGTGTGTGTGTGTGTGTGTGTGTGTGTGTGTGTGTGTGTTATGTGTGCACGTTAGCTAGTAAAACAAGAGAGAGAGAGAGAGAGAGAGATGCTGTGAAAATAATATGCTAAATAGAAGAAATTAGAAAGAAAGACAAGAAAGATTTATATAGGTAAGGTGAATTCTTTCCAGCTGAATTGCTTAACTTCTTCATGGTTCAAAAACGCCCATTCATGTGTACATTGAGATGAAAATATATTTTAATGGTGACATAAGCTTATCAATATAATTTATATCCTTCTTGCTTTTGTTAGGGTGTTAAATAGTAATCCTTGAATTGCCATTAGTGGGAACATTTTCCGTAGAACTTTAAAGGAATGTAAGCAGGTAGACTGTTGCTGTGTTTCATTATTATGTGAAATTCATTCCTTGCTCTATCAGAAGGAAGCAACATCCAAGGAATACAAAGCACTGTAAGGTAAACAGGGAATGTAGAAAACTAATGCATTTTTTACTATCATTAGCATAGTAATGTCATAGTGATCTGCTGCATAAGTACTGAAAATGATTAGTGTTTGCCTACCATTTCAGTATACCATATTATAATACATCCGATATGCTGGACAAGGTTAAAATTAAAAAATGAATAACTGTAGAATTGTTCTTCTATAGTATATCTGATGAGGACCACATTGTCTCTGTTAACTTAGTGAAATAAATGATAACCAACAAGAATCTATTAACCTTGCTACTGTGGGTTGCACTCATGATATGGTGAAAATGTATAGACTAATTTGGTACTGTGGAATATTGTATGATTTATTTTTATATCTAATTTCCTGACTTCACAGTTGCATAGGATTACTCTGTGTGTGTGTGCGTGTGCGTGTGCGTGTGTGTGTGTGTGTGTGTGTGTGTGTGTGTGTGTGTGTGTGTGTGTGTGTGTGTGTGTGTGTGTGTGTGCCTGCGTGCCCATGCAAACAGACCCTACAATATAATATGATATCAAATCTCATCAGTACAATAGGACATCTGATACAACATTTCAGATTAATAGTATCCTGAGAAACTATGTATGACTCTACAGTTATTTATTTCTTTTTTCATTACCAGTGTGTTGTGAAAGACAAATGACAATACAAACAAGGTATTCTGATGACAGTCTCATAGAACCTATTCAGACTTACCTAATATTATGTATATAATTCTTTGTGGCATTATATCTGTATAATACTGTGCACTACATTTCCACAAAAAAATTTCACAGTCAGTGTTCAGATTTGGAGTCAATAAGCTTATGTACTCAGTACGCTCCATTGGATGCACATTAAACTAAAGGAAATGAGAATTGCAAGAGCTCTTTGAATTATTTCAGTAATACTACGTAGAATGCTTTAGCACACTGAGGTCTGTGATCAGTGGCTGATTGCCCGATCTTCTCTGTTGTAATATTCTGGTGGGAAAAATCTGATGTTTTGTTGTCTTTTAGTAAGAAGAATGACAACAAAACAATATCTCACTACCTGCATATGTCATTGCCTTCTGACACTGAATCACAGAGTGATCCAGACATAAGTTATTTCTGCTATCAGATAAATAGCTCTATCAACTAGCTATATATCCTTCGGAACTCCAAGGGATATTCTTGACTGAAATCTCATTGTATATGGAATCTAGACAAACACATGCCAAGATTCAGAAAAAGCAGTTATGCAGGCAGGAAAGCACTAAATAAGACAGTCAAAGTAACACAATGTGGCTTGATACTAATTTATAATGCAATACAAGTAACACTGCATGGTGAGGACTAAATAAGTAAGCAATTGGCACCATAACAGGTAAAGCCACCTCATGAGCCCATTATCTTGGCTGTAGTGTGCTTGCAACAATGCACATTTACATATGCAATGACCCATGAGTAGAACCACAGTGGAAAGCTCAGATAAGGGCTACATTGCAAAGTCACTATTATATTTATATTATAAATAGGAAGGAAATGAATGTATAAAATGAGGGGAAAGGAAAAGAGTAAGCAAAAGAACATGTTAGTGTCACAAAGCTTACTGCATATTTTCAGCCATTGCATTGTGTTGGTGTAGAACCTCTAAGGGTTAGTGATGGCATACTGCCCTTAGAGGCCATGAGGCAAATGTTAAGAAGCCTGAGACCCTATGGATGTCATAGACCTACACACATGCTCAGTCCACTTTATAATCTTCAATGAATGCACAGAGATAGGCAAAAGCCTCATTGCAAAGCCTTGGTGAGTTAGAAACATTTACCCTAAATTAGCTAATTAGCATATTTGCCTAACTACATGCTTCAAAATAATGCAATATATGTAGTTTCTGCTATTGTAGTGCTCATTGACCTACCTAATTTGCAGTAGTTTGGCAAGCAAATCCAGCTTATTAGGATGATATTGATATACAAACGGAAGTACTAATCTCCATCTGTTGTGGTAAGAGTATGCTGGCCATCAGAACGTAGGGAGGGTGGCAGAGTAACTCTCTGATTCTTCTATTGTTGGATAGGTCATTCCACAGCAATCTACTGTCAGAGGGATGAGGAACACAATGAAGGTTGTAATGGATCTCTGCATTAAATAAGTACAATCACCTAGAGAGTACAGCACTGTTGTACAGCTGCTGTTGTAAAGGTACACAGGTCAGTGGCAGGTTGGCAGAGAGAGACAGTGACTGGATAACTGCATGATTTTTTTTTATTGTTGAGGGATGGTAGATCTACATCAACTTTCTGACAGGGGGATGGTCAGCACAGGGAGGTCTGAAATGATGAATGACAGAATACAGATCATAGGTGCAAGCAACAGATGAATGATGAAAGGGTTTAATTTCTCCAACTCTTTTGGATTTCCAATACCATGACAGGAATGGACCTCATTCCTAAGTCAAAGTATGATTAAAATTCATGAAATTAGTATTGTTTCAATCTTTGATGCCAGCCAAAAGTGCTCTTTGCAGCACCCACAATGTCCCCAAAATTTACTCCTTCTGCAATTCCTATGGAGTTACATGTGTTGGTGACATATCTAAATACAACTGTAAATTCCTTTTTATGAAACCCATTGCTCCTACTACTATTGGAAATGTCTGGGTTTTCTTATTCCACATTGCCCTCGTTTCTGCCTGCAAAACCTGGTATTTTATGATTTTATGTCTCTGCCTTTACATAAGACACTATAATCACTAGGTGTAGCAAATTTAACCATCAATGCTATTTTTATCTTCTCTTCATAGACTACTATATCTGTTTTTCTTGCATCTATTTTTGAACTGTTTGTAATGGGCGATCCATGTGATATAAACATCATTTTTATAATGCTTTGTGGCTCATGTTACCAATGCATCTCAGCTACTTCAGTGTTGGAATGTCTACACAATTCACAATGTGACAGTTTTGCCACATTATTATGCCTTTCAGTATACAGTCCTTCTGTCATTAGTGTTTCACACCCAGCAATAGGATGTGTGATTGCTTCCAGTTCTGTTTTACGAAACTTGCATTTGTCTGTTTCTCCAATAGACAGGGGCTGCATGAGGTGGACAATGTTCATTAATACATGGCTTAGATGGGGAGGGATATGTTGCTATGAACAAATGCTGCATTCTTGCTACAGATATCGCTCATAGTGTATGGAATGGAATGAAGGATGACGCATGTTAAGCAATACAGGGTCAGGTGATGACACAGCGCATGTCACATCAAACTCCGTTCCCATACTGCCCTATCTGAGCACTAAGGGTAAATGTCCTGAAATATGTGGTAGGCATAGCATTGCTGGCAAATCTGCCATATGGGTATATGACTGGTTCAGAGGGTGATGTTTATATTGTGCACAAACACTGACCATGTGTATATAACCACATTTACAGTTGCATACATGGTACTGAAACAGCAGAGACTGATGTGCTACTGCAGGCACTCAGTGAACATGGAGGGCAGACCATGAGCGCAGACAACACTTACTGGGCCTCCTAGGATTGTATATGGCAAAAGCTGGTCACAGATATTAATGCATTCAGTGGTCGCAACAAAGAAGCCTATCAGGTCGATCACAATGTCAATTATATGATTCTGCATTCCTGCACAAAGGCCCATGTTTTGCCACTGCATGTGAGAGGATAGCTATAATTGAAGGTCCATTGTTACAGGTCATCCTAACTACTACAGAGGTATTTTTTTGAGTCTCTCTATTGGAAGAATAAATGGACCCTGACACCTGATGAAGGCCTGGATATAGCATGTTCCATCCCATTTTTCTTTTGGGTATGAACCATACTGGTATTTCATTATGTCAGTAACACATTTTTGTGACATGCATGTGCTCAGAGATGCTCACCACTGTCATATCTCCTGTACAGACACATCAAGGTTGCAAGCACAAAGGCATACCCCACAAGGTATGACTTCTTACAGTCTGCGCATAACTATTTTCTTTGTTGTTGTTGCAGTACTGTGAAGTGGGATTGTCTAGCAGTTGAACATGGGGGTATTTATCTGTCTGTTTTCACAGGTGCTATGGTCATGGGTTCCTCCATTGTGAAGCAGGGCATGAATGCATCTGACACTGATGATAACAGCTGCCTAATACTAGCAAGTCTTTGGTAACAGTGTTGCTGTCAGCAACAGTGGCTGAGGAGAACACAAATCAAACAACACCCAGTAACACAGCTCTGTTGCATGTGGAACCTAGCCCCAATACTTCAGATTCCTTTGAATAAGTGTCATACTTGATGCCTCCACACAGGGAACACTCTCATCCCTTGACCATGTGCCAGCAACTACTATTGCTGCTACAGTTTCTGGACATGCACCAGCAGTGGACAGTGGCACCATCACAGAAAATGGTAACAGGTGTTAACAGTGGCAGGTTAGTGGCCATCAGTACCATGGTTCATGCTCATTGTCTATACTGTAAGCCATGATGCAACTTATACAATGCATGTTCAAGGCAGTCATCCAGGCACAGTCAGATACCAGCAAAGTTATGACAGTGGTGATAGTTGTACTGTTCAGTCTGAATGAAGACATATGTGAGGGCTTTTTCCAACTGATTCACAGCTAGTGCAGTTACATGGATGACTCAATTGCCTCTACATGTTAGGACCAGTACTTTTTCCATGGTTACTACTCATCTGCCTTCACTGTGGGTACAACACACATGACAGGTAGGTCAGGGTTCAGGAACTGCTATCTCCTCCACACATCCCACTGGTGGTGAGCCTAGTGCAGTACAGCACGGCTGCCTGCTCAGATGTAATCTACATGGTAATTAGAAACATGGCATGGCATGGCAAAGCAATTATGGTCTCTTAGTACACCTGTATCCTTGGTAGTGGTCAGACACATGACATGGCTAAGCAGTCACAGTCTCTCAGTTTACCTTTATGCTTGCTAGAAACTGTTGATGTCTGTGCCTTACAAAAGAGGGGACACAGCAGTGGCTGGGGAAATTCACATCCTGCCTTATTCCAACCTACACACATGATCTTAGGCAAAAGATTATGAAGCAATGCTACAACACCTGCCACAGCCATGTACACACAGTGCAACTAAGTATCTACTATGTCTGAATACCAACCCCCCCTGCAGATGGCACCACACTCAACTGCACAATATACCCAGCCCCCCAATCACCCAGCCATGCCACACACTTATGTACTTGCTGTTGGTCACTGTTACTGTGCCCCTCCCAGCCTGTGCATATAATGATAAATGTGCCCTGTTTTCACTGCTGTGTTAGATGGGTAGGTAATATCTGATACATAGTGTAGCTAATCAGTGCAGTGTACAATATAGCCTGCATTAGCTTTAATCTTTGCTGTGTCCAATCTGCCCCATGGCTGTGGACTATACACCACCCTCATTGCTAGTTTCACTGTGAACTGCAGCTGTTTCTGCCTTGCATGGTCTTCCCATGCAGATGGTCCCTGTGACAGCTCTACAGCTAGCACTCCCTTTGCCACTGGCCCCAGTTTGTCTGATCCTCTGTTGACAAGCCCCTGCTATAACAGCCTGCATAACACCATGGTGTGCAGAATTGTACACACAGTAAATATCTTCTTTCCGGTAACTACAGATCACTGTGGTGCATTACCAGATCTTGGCAGCAAAAGCAGGTTTTTCATCATTATGATCACTTGCTTGCTACTGCGCGTGCACACCTTCTATCCACCCTTCTCTATGGCTCTCTCATATTTACTAACCTTCGAAATCTGACCTCAATAATCTAGAATCATGTTACCACAAGATTGCTAGATTTGCCACTAATCTTCCACACAGATCCCACCACTGCTTAGCTCTCTCGATATTAAACTGGCTTAAGCTTCCCAGCCTTCTATCTTTCAATCAACTATCCTTAGCTCATCAATTAATTTATTATACCAACAACTGCCCTGCCATGTTTTCTTTAGTTCAACCCAATACAAATATCAGACACTTTAGATCTTCCAACAAACTCCTACTAAAGGTAACCAAGTCCCACAACCAACCAGCTCCCTCTATTCACACAAAATAGCTAAACGCTGGGACACCTTGCCAGACACAATAACAAATAATCCAGTACATGACCAGTTCAACTCACTCTTAAAGGAACACCTTATAAGACTTTGGCTGTGCTCCTGCCTCTTCCCAGGTTAATCTATTTTTCCCTGCTCTTTCTTTTTCCTTTCTCCTTACCTTCTAACTTTACCTTCATACTATCTATTTTTTTTCTCACTCATTACTACTATTGTACAGTTCTACACATTATATTGTATTATATTATATTATATTATATTATATTATATTATATTATATTATATTATATTATATTATATTATATTATATTATAGCTACTGTCTCTTGGCTGTTACTGCAATTGTAGTTCTACTGATTGTATTTTGATTTTTGCTACTTGATTTTGTTATACTTCTGATTATTTTTTGTACCACAGTGGAGATTTATTTCTCTCTGGTTCTGCTATATTTATCAGGACCTTGCATTTGCACTGTCTCTTGATGCTGTATATAATTTGATTGCACTAATATTGTTGTTACTATGTTTGTTTTTTGTACTTTTGTGGAGTTCTTTTTCTCCCCGGGTCTCTGCTGAAAATGGGCCTCTGGCCCATTCGGACATATCCAGTCAACAAATGTAATAAATAAATAAATAAATTGATGGTGTTGCGGATCTACAACAGTGCTGTGTCATATTGTATCTTACACATGCTCTGTGAGTTGGCTATAAGTGTCATGACCCATAACTCCAGGGCATATCTGACATTCCATGTCTATTGTCCTGGTGGGAAAATCGCCCTGCAAAAATAACTGGTATAAGCTGGGCATCTACTAGACATGGAAACTGCCAGGATGGTGCACCAACAAATATTTAACACCATGTGTGTTTCTCAATACCTGCCAATTGTAATGAAACCCCTTCCAGTTTATATACTGGTGTCAATGCAAACCAGGTAGGGCTTTGATAGCAATGTGAGAGCAGTCAATGGTCCTTAGAACATCAGAAAAATGGTCTGCTTTGTTAACATCTACATACTGATGTTTCTCTCTTTTGTGATCTGTTGGAACAAAATATGTGCCTCTCAACATGCTGCAGCTTGATATCAAGGAACTGATGTAGTATTTGTCAGGTAGAGTCCATTGACAGAACCGCCATGTCATAATTTTTATACATTTTTGAATCATGTTGTTTACTCTCATTTTCATTTGAGATCATTATCATAATCGTGCTCATTTTTGTGTCATTATATAGTCATTAACATATAATGCTGCCATACATCTTAACCTCTTTGCACAAGAAATTTGGACAAAGCCGGAAAAATTGCGGAGCAAAGCCTGAAAATAGGGACAGATGTGAAATATTGCCCTTATAGACTGAAAATTGAGAGAATAACAGGATTTGTGATTTGATTCATTTTCTGAAGAATGTGAAGTCTGAAACTCAAATCTATGTCATCATTTAGTGACTTTAATCTTTAATCCTCAGTGACTTGCCAGAAAACCAAAAATTTTATGAGGGACAGACCAAAAATATGAATAAAAAATGTGGACAGCTGAGAGGTATGGATGCAGTTTAGTCGTTATCCACCCTGTGTCTCCAAATTCTCCCCGCCCTGCATGTCACTGATCACCATGCAACTTTGTCTAATGCATTGTGCTATTCACTCCTGAATCCTTTATTCTTTGTTCAGCAGATTCGGCGTGTGTGCTGGTTTTCATAAATGTTACTCTCTCTGGGTTTTATATTTGCACTCATTTTTCAGTTTGCTTTCCTACTGATAGTCATTGCCAGTTATGACTCTTTGCAAATGGTATATTTCACAAATTCCCACACAATTAAGCACTAAAATTACACCTATAGTGTTCTAACCTTTAGTTATTTATTATGTGCAGTGTAGCATAAATAATTTACAAGTTTCATTTGTAGAGTCATTTATTGAAATCTCACACCTGTTTAATCTTTCACAGAAGGTTGACATCTAGAACTATGAACTTCTAAAATAATTTCAGGATGAAATTTCTTATTAAAATGGTATATATTTATGATTTCTTTGGCTGTGTTTCATACAGGTACAACTGCAGTTGTGCTGTGAAGGCAACACATCTGATGTTTGTGTGTGTGTGTGTGTGTGTGTGTGTGTGTGTGTGTGTGTGTGTGTGTGTGTGTGTGTGTGTCTGTGTGTGTGTGTTGATGCAGACTAATAAATTAAACTGCCTATAAATGAGTGAAGATATATATCATACGTTTATGTGGGTATAGACAGTAGTAGCAGAAAGCAATTATTGAAGTACTATCTAGAATTGACCAAAACTGAAGGCAAGTCATAAATTAGAAACAGAATAATGAGAAAAGTGAACCAAATAACCAAAAATACTTTTTCTATTAATATTGTGGAGGATTTCCAATAGACACCAGTAAAAACTTCTACTTAATGAATACAGAAGAACAGTGCTGAGTCTTATTATATGAATTTTTCTGTTCATACGTCTGCTAGGCAATAACTTTGTTTGGTGTCTCGTCCCTTACTTTATCAATTCAGCTATGCCAACCTGCTTGATGGTGTGCATGTTTTTATGGAAGTCAATGTCCTGTAATGAAAAAGAGATCCTGAGAATCTGGTACATTTCCAGCTTATATCTTTATGCAGCGCCAGCATCAAGGTTTTCACTGCAGCGTTGACTGGTAGGTGGAAACAGATTACCCACATATCACTTATATTTAAGAAGAGGGTTATGTGTCAGGATTAATTAGCAGTGTGTAATTGAATGAGGATGGATGGGTATAGGCTGGATTTTAGGGAATATGGGGGTGGAGTTATGAACAGTGTTACTAGATTGTCCCAATCAAAAATCATTTAGTATTGTAAACTGGAATTGTTTGAATACACGAGGAGATATGTTGAAGAAGGGGTTTCTTTTTAGGGTATAAGTATCAGTTTTATCTATTTCCCTTTTGCTGTTCAGTCTTACAACGCTTGTTTTGTGAATGATCTAGTATGTTTGCTTAACGCTGTGTTGCTCACGTTTCTTTCCTCACTGTGTTGTAGTGATGTGAACAGTGTACTGAAATTTCCATTTCTTCAGAGTGTTTTATGTTTTGTTGTTGTTTTTGCTCTTGCAATGAATTGCAGTGAACTTGGAGTGAGAATGAGAGCAACGAGATAAGTAGGAGCTTGAGGGACTTTCCTCCTCCCTTGCAAAAAAACTATTTCTGTTTATGGATGTTGTGTGTTTGCTCAAAGTGATTTGACCTTTGAAGGATGATTATAAGATCAAGGAGTAACCTCATGCAGTATGTCTAAGGTAAGTGTGTCACAAAGGTTTGGAATCTAAGGTATCATAGTAAAACCATAAGGGTCACGTATGAGGCACAGGAATAGGTGTAAACGGGGGGGGGGGGTAAAGGTAGTAGAACTGGGCAGGGACAAGCACCCTATTACCATGTTTATATTTAATTCTAACAGAAAAGCTAGCCCACCAGTTAAAATAATATTTAAAGATTGGAGAAGTTGGGAGGCAGGAACAGCTTCAATATTTTGGAGGAAGACTGTATCCTGTTGTTAGCACATATAATATAATACTACTTGGGTTGTTAGATATTTTCTGGCTATTTGGGACATTCTTGGGCCTACAGTTCTTCCAGTAAATTACTATCCTTAGGGAATGAGAAGTATTTGGATATGTGGATATATTCTAACGTGGGAGAGATCAGGAGAATTGATTTATGTATTAACATTCGTTTACTGGGAAAATCCAGTTTAATAGTTGCATCCATTTTCAGCAGAGGCCCAGGGAGAAATGCTCCACAACTATAAGAACAGAAGATACATATACGTAGGTGAAAACTGACAGTGTACTGCAATATACTGGAAATAGATGTATTAATACAAATAGTAATACAGATATGACATGTAGAATAATACAAACATCCCATCACTAAAACAAGATAAAAAAAAAACATATTGACATTTGATAAATGAGTAATTTTATTACTCAGTCATAAAGCAAAAGTCTGAGTAGAACATTCAAATGGTGGAGAAGGAGAGGAAGGGAGGGGAGAGTGTGAAATGAATATTTGTTAGAGGTATTAAATGGAGAAGAGATGGAAAACAGGAGAAATAAAGAGGGAATGCTTGATTAAGAGTAAGAGTAAAATAAATGAAACAAGGAAAAGAAGAGACAGTATATGTTGATATTAGAGGAGTAGAAGCTGAAAATATTAGCATCTGCAAAAGCTAGAGTTTGAGATAAATTATTTTAGCTGTGGCAAAAATAGATGCATTTTATTAGGATGATGTAATCTAAACAATAGTAGTTTTGTGAGCATGGTGGACCAATAAGTGAGGACAGTGGATAGGAGAAGAGAGGTATTTTGGGGTATTAGTCTTCATACTAGTATTTTTGCATTGAAACACACATATACTTGTTTGAAATGCAAGCTCCTGGTACAGATCCAGATGGTTTACGACTGTTTTATGTGGAAATGGAAGGGTGTATGAAAAAGAGAGAATGGATGAACTTTGGGAATAAAGTGAAGGTTTGGAGTATCCCAGATTTGAGGAAATACTCATTTGTGATTAATATGAATAAAATGCTGAGTGATTAAGCAAACAGGAAGGTGAAATCAATTAAGAGGGATTTAAGGTGAATGAGATAAGAGGATGGGTTACTTTAAAGAGATGGAAGTAAATACTTAGAGGGAAGCAACCAAAAACTTAAAGTCAGAGCAATACTTGGGATAGATGAAGACTTAGAAGAACATATAGTGGGGAGGGGACGTCTGAGTAGTACATACATTGAAAAGGTGGAAATGAAAAGTGTATGAGTGAGCTTTTGAAGAAAGAGAAAGATGGAATATTCAGGGATTTTGAGAAGGTGAACGGTCAGTGGGATCTGCAGAACAGAAGTGGTTCATGTATTAAAAACATAAACATTTATTTCAATAGAAAAAAGTGGGAGTTATAGTGGAGGTAAATCCAGAGAACAGGAAGTGCAAAGGAAGGATTCTTGGTTAATTGAGGCAAAGGAATGGAAAGGTTGGATTTACAGGGATTTCGGATACAGATGAGGAGGCTTGGTTGTGGGAAAATTGGTGGAGTGATGAATTAGGGTGAGAGAAGAATGGAAGGGAGACTTAGGTCAGCTTAATGTTCCGAATCTGTGTTATATCTCTTAGAGCTGTGATTCAGTCCCAACCTCCCATGAGTGTCTGTGTGGAGTCCTTGCAAGTTTTATCTATACTTGCCTGAGTTTTCAAAGGATAGTTTACTTTTACCCTGATGTCCCAAAATATGCCAGCTCATTGGAACATTAAATGTTCAATGTATATGTTGTATGTGCCATAGCATTTGTGATCCGGGTAGTACCTGAAAATGTCCAAGAATGACAAGTTCACCCCCAGGTTAACAAAAAATAAATAAAGATGAGAGTGGAAGATATCAGAAACATTAATACATGTCATAGGTTAAGATGTTTGGGACTAGTATGGAACTTACATATGTGACTATTACACAGATGGTAGAGGACACCTGAAAAGTTAAAGTAAGAAAGATGAAAGGAATCAGACATGTATTTAAGATGCTGGGTTGTAGCATCTGTTAATACATATGTGGTGGCAATGAAGTAAGGTGCAAGACCTCTGGGGCAAAGCTCCTGAGAATGGAAAAAAGAAGCTATTACAAAAATGAGGATTATTTTTGGGTGGGATTGAGGAATAACATTAGCACATAAAGGAAAAGAGCTGAATGGATAATGCTTTTTTGGATAGGTGAAGATTGAGAATGATAAACTCCAGAAAGTGAATAGACCAGTAGTAGACGTGGAGTAAATATGTAAGGAATGAGTCAGAAAAGTGATAAGGGGAGTTGAAGAGTCAAGATAGAGAGGAGTTGATAACATGTTGTAGTAGACATTCAGAAAGTGGGGAGATATAGGATACATGAAAACAGAACAATAGAAGAGACATGGGATAAAATGATAGGATAGGAAATATAATGAAGGGGGAAGGGAGAAAATGGCGGCAATATAACATGCCTGTATAAAATGTCAGGTTATATGTGCAGAGGATGGAAATGTATAAACAATGTGCTGGGTCTCAGCTATGCAATGACTTTTACATATCTTTACACTGTTGAGTGAAATATGTAGTGCATAAAATAATTTACTGAAAGATGTAAGGGGAAGGTTTCTGCAAGTGTATGCAGAATAAGTTTAAAAAGGTAGCAAGATTAGGTTCCCTATTACACCGTCGCAGAAGCAGGGTGTCGAATACATCTTTGTCGAACAGTAAAGTGCGAAAAGGCAAAATAGCGAAGCAGCGTTTCAGCAAATTCTTTCCTTGGGAAAGAATTTGTTTGGCAGCTTTTGCTACTTCACCTTTTCACCACTGTAGTACGATCTTGGAGTTGGTATATTTAAGTAGGGGGTGGGGGGGGTTTGTTTCTTTTTTGTTTCAGAACAGCAATTGTTTTCCATTGGAAAATAATCACTGTTCTGAAGTTTCGACATTGTAAGCTTTCGCTTACATGGGGTCGACTATCTGTTGTTCGCTCTTCTGAGCATGCAATATGATAATATAGACCCAGCAAGATTATGAAGAAGAATAGACTGAATCTGAAATAGCTGACATAATTTCAACAAATTTTGAGAGAATGTTGATGTTGGTTAATACGTGAGTGACATAGCATTTTATCATTTATTTTTATTTATTTACTGATTTATTATTTATTTATTTGTCTGCCTGTCTATCTATCTGTCAATCTAGCTTACTAACTGGTTAGATGGGCTCAAAATGACCCTTTGCAGCCACTACCTACACTGATAGTGACAGACCAAATGTGAATCAAAAGAAACACAGCACCATTTTCTTCATGTATGAACTTTGCATTACATTAGGAAAATATTTACAGTAGAGATTATCATGTAACATATAGAATATTCTCTTACAGGTTTGCCTTTAGTGAGTTTGAGTTAGCTATATAACCATCAGAGCATAGTGCCCCAAGTTTAATAGTGAGTGACTTGAGCACGTTTGAAGTGATATTAAATATTTATCTCAGTTTTTATTTGCATATTAGTCAAACCAACACTGAATGGCTGTGTAAATTAGTAGACTGTAGCATATTTTACCATATTGATCTATACTGTAAAAGGGTGCATGTGTTTGGATTTATTCGTCTGGTGGCATTGGACTTAATGAATTGCCTTATTAGTGGATGACAGTTTGGGCCAGATTCACAAAGGCTTGCACGGAGTAGAGTAAGACTCCATGCAGCCAACATGTCTGCTGAGCGATCCAGGAACAACCGGCAGGGGCGTGCAAGAGAGCTCCTAAAACTCCTCTTATACGGACAGGGCTAGGATATGCAAATTACCTCATTTGCTGCAGAAAATTATGCAAATGAGGTAAATTTGTGATCCAGGAAACCCTAACCTGTCCGAGTAAGAGTAGTGTTATGTGCAGAAATGTACTCGGTTGTCAACTGAGTACCGTTCTGCAAATAGCAAAACGGAGCCGTGACAGCTCCAAATAAAGGATGCATCCAGTTGAGGAAGCATGCCAATGGCCAAATATACGGCCATTGGCAATTCTACCCATTGCAAAAAAAAATTAATAATTTTTTTTTTTACCTCGAGCTCCAAAGTTTAAGCATAGCGCAGCGTCGCGCAAACGTGCTGCGCTATAAAACCCCCCCAAAAAAATAAAATCCAAAAATAGGCATTTTATGATAAATATACATCTGCCATGCAAGTGAATGGCAGGCTGAAGACAACACAGCTACTGAATAGAAGTTGCTAAGGGGGGAGGCTCAGTCTAAGAGATGTAACCAAGCATTAGTAGGCAATCTTATGCAAATGAGGGTAAGGATAGTGAATCCCAATTTCACATGGCAAATGAGCAAAGTCCGTGGAGTGTAAGAGTAGGATAAAGGGAGTATCAGAGTAGAAGATAGGTGACATCATGAGGGGGGTATGTATGAAAGAATGTAAGCTCACTGGAGCAGAGTGGCATGTGTTTGCTGTCAGTTACCCATCACTGGATGAGGCATGTCAACAGGTACCCCAGCTAAAGGCAAGAATTAGAAGGTGTATGCCATGGACAACACTAAAGTTTCTTGTAGAAGTGCCTGCACCATGTATGCGGGCGTGTGAGCACCTGTAAAACTGAGTAAGACTGTGTGCGTGTGTGGGCTCCTGTGTGCACGTGTTTAAGCCAGAGTAAGCAAGTGTTAGGATGTTGAAACCTGTGTAAGCGCGTTTGCACCTGTGTGTGTGCATTTAAGATGGAGTAAGCAAGTGTTAGGATGTTGAAACCTGTGTAAGCGTGTTTGCGCCTGTGTGTGCGCATTTAAGCCGGAGTCAGCAAGTGTTAGGCCGTGTAAGCATGTGTGCGAGCATGTGAGCTGGTGTGCACGTGTTTGCGTGCCGCTGCCCCCTGTGTAAACAGAAAGGTAAAAGGAAGCACAACAAATAGTAGGAAGTTAACCAAGGAGAAGTAGTAGAGCTAGCAGGTGAAAACAATCAGAATCAGCCAATTACACAGGCAATGCACTAGCCCAGCCCAGCCCAGCACTTAAAACTCTGCAAACAACTTTCCACTATGTTTTTCTCAGAGACACTGCAACACTGCAGTAAGCTAATAGAAGTGAAAACTGAAAAAGCTTTACTGAGACAAAGAAATGTTAGGGGCTGCCATTGCTGTTATAAGGTGACATATGCAACATGCTGAAGGTGGTGACAATGCGAATGCTGCTGATCAACCCATAGTGAGGAGACGGAAAAGAGTGTACAGGCCCAGGGTAACCTACCAGGGGCTACATGAGCTGGAGATAGTGGACTGCTATAGAGTGGACAGAGACCTCATGCAGCAAATTGTTGAGCTGTGCAGGCCACGCCTCACACACAGAACCAACAGAGGGGAACCCATCCCAGTGGAAATCAAGGTATGTGTTGGCCTAAGAATACTAGCAACAGGTACCTTCCAGAGACCAACTGGTGATATGATGGGAATTTCACAGGCATCAGCATCCAAGGGTACTGCACCAGTTCCTGAATGCCATGTCAGCACATGTCGGTGATCAAGTATATTTCCCCAATTCCCATGAGGTATTGGCCAGCAATATGCATCTTTTCCAGCAAATAGCGGAATACCCGGAGGTAGTGGGTGCAATAGACTGCACGCACATACACATCAAAGCACCAGCTGGTGAGCAGGGTAGGGTCTACTATAACCACAAGGGTTTCCCCTCCATCAACTGCCAGGTCGTGAGTGATGCCCAGGGCATAATAATGAATGTGTGTGCTGGCTGCCCTGGAAGCTACCAGGATTCCCATATCTGGCATCTGACACAGCTGTACCAGACATTTGCCAGTGGGGACATCCCTCATGGTCACCTAGTAGGGGATACTGGATATGCACTCCAGCCATGGCTGATGACACCCATCAGAAATGCACACACACCTGAACAGGAATGTCATAATGAGGCACACGCACAAACACGAAATGTAATCAAGCATGTGTTTGGGCTGCTCAAGTCACAGTTCCGGTGCCTGGACACATCTGGTGGAGCCTTGCAGTACTCACCAACTACATGTACCCAAATAGTCATGGTATGTGCTATGCTACATAATATGATCCTGCAAAAACAGCTGCAGCAGGAGCAGCATAGGGCTGGGCCAAACAGACCCCCACCATTGCCAAGGCCATCACAGGCAGAGCATTACTCAGAGGAGGAACAACCTGAGCCTGCCCCAGTAGGCAGAAGGAGGCGCGCCCAGTATGCTTTGGCCTTGGCAAAGAGGCAACGCATAGCATATACACTGGCTCAGTAGGAACCCTGGAAATGATACCTCTCTCTGACTTGCACATATAGTAAAAGGGATGCCTAACTTGACACTACCTGTTTTCAAATATGTATAGGGAGTGTAATATGTGCATCCGACATAGGCAGCCCTGCAGCACCACCTGAGGCATGATTGCCATGTGTTAAGCAATATAAAGCAGTGCTAAACAGCTTTTACCACTATTTAGTATATGTAAACAAAATTGCACACACTAAGTAGCACAACTTTGGGCAATGTTGAGCAATATTGGGCAGCGTTCAGCAATGTTGGTTAATGTTGAGCAATGTTGTGCAAGTTTGGTCAAAGTTGGGCAAAAGCAGGTAAACATGGTCATATTTGCTTTACTGTTCTTTAAGCAGTCTGGTCTGCCCAGTATGAAAACATGAAGCAGTGACAGTCCTCAAACCCAGGATACTGTGCACTATAGTCACAGTACTGAACCACTAAACCATGACAGCAATTCACTGGTCAGCCTGTAGGAATAAATGTTGATAAGTCTATGCAAAGTGTCTCCTGGAAACCCCGCAGGAACAGCATAATCCCTGTAGAGTTATGACACAAAGGTGAGCCCTGCATTAAAAATACAACTCGATTTACAACACACGTATAGTATAAATGTTAATATTGGGCGTGTTCACACACGTCAACAAATGTAGTGGACTTCACATAGCAACATACTGAAAGGTCACACAGGGCATGCTCACACACTTGAATAAATGAGGCAAATGTCAGGCAAGAACATACTGAAAGGCCAAACTGGGCATGCTCACACACTTAGGCCATGTGTGATTACAGCAGTGGGCCACACATATCAGGCAGTTGCATGTGTTAACCCAGGAACCTCTCACAATTCACCAATCTTGACTTGTGCACACAGGGATATGACAACAGACACATACATAATATATTGGAACCCTGTCATAATCAAATATGTACTACAGATACTTAGGTTGGTCATAGAAAGTTGAAAAGCAAAGAAAAAAAAAGCCTGAAATCAGTATCATCAATAAACAATGTGCACTGCAAACACTATCCAATCCAGGTCATGGAAAGATTATCTACGAAGGAGTCTATACAGAACCATGACACTACCCTCAGCTATGTCATAAATATCAATGTACACTCATATATGTCCTGAGTCCAGGACAACTGTAAATGACTGACAATGCCAACATCCTTTCAGACAGGCCCAGGCATACATACCCACCTCCCACTGACAAAAGGCCCTATCATTATACCATGAGATATCACATGTAGAATGGGTAAACAGCTCCTTCCAAAGCTGAAAACATGGCATCAATTGGATTACATTGTGCCCCTATATGTTTCATAAGTGAACTGCAGAACCAACAGAGCCTGCACCTGAACAGTCTGTTGAGCCTCACCCTCTCTACAGGATATGAAACTGTTGAGTGGGTTACAGCAACATATGGCACACTACGCAAGTGTTGGTGCACAACAGACCATGGGAACTATAGTCTTATAAGCCAATGAAGTCTGATCTGCAAGGCCATGGTGTCCATCAGGATTGAAGTCAGAAACAGAGCTATTGGAAGCCTATAAACACACACCCCTACCAACTTTGGACTGGTCATGGGCAGATCATGTTTCCCAAACCTGCTAGACTGTTTGCAAGGCAGCCACCCAGGATATACATGAATGAAATGAGCTACACACGTCCCACATACACTTTGAATAGGCCTTTTCCAACATCCCAGACACATGTCGTATCCACAAAATCAATAACCTGTGCATAAATATGTATTGTCATCGGATGGATTGGCAACTGGGCCACAGATAGATCACACAAGGTAAGATTTGTGGAGTCCTGTTCAAGCTGGTAACACCTGCTGTCCCCCATGTCTCAGTCCTGGGATTGCATAAATCTAAGTGCACACACATTACCATGTCTAGTCTGATGATGTCAGCATCCCACAAATATAGCAGTGTAAATAAAAACTCCCAGTAAAGCACATAGCGCATAATGTTAATGCGTATTTCTCCAGTATCATAATGTAGTTAGGTAGGGTTTGAATCCTGCAATTGTTGTGTGTGTCTGTGTGAGTTCCTTTGAGAGTATTGCCCTTTTTTAGACTAGGAAAACACCTTAAAAGTGTTACATTCCTGTTTGGCAAGTCTGATGATGTCAGCATCCTACAAATATAACATTGGAAATGAAAAACCCCAATATAGCATGTAGCGCATTGTGTTAATGCATATCTCTCTAGTATCATAACATAGTTAGGTAGGGGTTTGAATCCTGCAATTGCTGAGTGTGTGTCTGTGTGAGTTCCTTTGAGAGTATTGCCCTTTTGTAGACTAGGCAAACACCTCAAAAGTGTTATATTCCTGTTTGGCAAGTCTGATGATGTCAGCATCCTACAAATATAGCATTGGAAATGAAAAGTCTCAGTAAAGCATATAGTGTGTCGGGTTAATGCGTATATCTGTAGTATTATAATCTAAGTAGGTAAGGGTTTGAATCCTGCAATTGCTGAGTGTGTGTGTGAGGGTATGTTTCTGTGTGATTTTCTCTGAGAGTATTGCCCTTTTTGGAGACTAGGAAAACACCTTAAAAGTGTTCTATTCCTGTTTGGCAAGTCTGATGATGTCAGCATCCTACAAATATAGCATTGGAAATGAAAATTCCCAGTAAATAACCTGTGCATAAATATGTATTGTCATCAGATGGATTGGCAACTGAGCCACAGATAGATCACACAAGGTAAGATTTGTGGAGTCCTGTTCAAGCTGGTAACACCTGCTGTCCCCCATGTCTCAGTCCTGGGATTGCATATATCTAAGTGCACACACATTACCATGTCTAGTCTGATGATGTCAGCATCCCACAAATATAGCAGTGTAAATAAAAGCTCCCAGTAAAGCACATAGTGCATTGTGTTAATAGGTTCATAGGTTCATACTAGGCTATCTGCCCGAGGGCATTACAGCAAGCCCCCCATCGCTTTTGTTTACGCCACACCCCTTTAGTATGGGGGAACTATACCATTATTTTGCTGTGCCTCTGTCGAGCAGTGACACTGAGGTAATCCCTGGGGTATATCTGCGATCTCCCATCCATTGGTCAAGATTTCTCTTGAACAAGGCCAGCGAGGTGCTCTGCCTCACATAATGCATATCTTTCTAGTATCATAACCTAGTTAGGTAGGAGTTTGAATCCTGCAATTGCTGAGTGTGTTTGGGGGTATGTTTCTGTGTGATTTCTTCTGAGATAATTGCCCTTTATGGAGACTTAAAAGTGTTACATTCCTGTTTGGCAAGTCTGATGATTTCAGCATCCTACAAACATAGCATTGGAAATGAAAACCCCCAGTAAAGCATATAGCGCAGCGTGTTAATGCGTATCTTTCAAGTATCATAACCTAGTTCGGTAGGGGGTTGAATCCTGCAATTGTTGAGTGTGTGTGGGAGTATGTGTCTGTGTGAGTTCCTTTGAGAGTGTTGCCCTTTTGGAGACTAGGCAAACACCTTAAAAGTGTTACATTCCTGTTTGGCAAGTCTGATGATGTCAGCATTCTACAAATATAGCAGTGGAGATGAAAACTCCCAGTAAAACATATAGTGAGTTGTGTTAATGTGTATCGCTGTAGTATTATAACCTTGTTAGGTAGGGGTTTGAATCCTGCAATTGCTGAGTGTGGGTGATTTCCTCTGAGAGTATTGCCCTTTTTGGAGACTAGGAAAACACCTTAAAAGTGTTACATTCCTGTTTGGCAAGTCTGATGATGTCAGCATCCTACAAATATAGCAGTGGAAATGAAAACTCCCAGTAAAGTATATAGTGTGTGGTGTTAATGCGTAAATCTCTAGTATCATAAAATAATTAAGTAGGTGTTTGAATCCTGCAATTGGTGTGTGTGTGTAATACTGTTGGTCAATGTGTTTTGTGTTTAGCTTTTACTACTGTATGACATATCAGTATAACAACAGTATGTGCATTGCACACTTCAGGCATCTGTGTGGCAAATATATATATGTACATGTGACCTCAATTAGTTCATATGTGTGAAGCCTGCTTTCTACATGAATACATCTGTCACCTATGACAGATTGTTTTGCTGCTTCTCAGACCTTTGTTCACATATGTATGTTTGCGACAAGGCCAGCCACTGTAGTGATCTGTGGCCTAGGTCATCTGTGTCACACACACCCATGACAGTTTCTATAGAATAGTGTGAGTGAGGGTTCATGCCTTGGGTATATTTCAAACACAACAAAGTCTGTCAATTCATTATAGGTGTACAACAACTTTGTGGATATGCATACAGACCCCTTATTGGTTATGTGATACACCGAGGGACTTCAGAATACCTATGGAAATGTGAATACCAAAGGACAGATTACATAACACTTGGTTGTATGTACACATCGGTACCCATTCTACATGTTTGGGGCTACTACCTATGTGGTACTGTCAGGATACTATGTTTAACAAATGTGGATGACTATGCTATATTTGGCTTACAGCTTTAGAGCATGGGTTGGACAACGGGTATCTGTCTGTATGATACCCTTGTGGAGGATAAGTGTCTCATCCGGAGAATGCATTGTAGGCCACTGTATGCATTTGCAGATGTGGATGGACATATCCCTAGCGTGTTTGCTTGTACCTAAGAGGGCTATATGCCAGACAGGAGTGGTCCCAGGAATGGGTGGCGGTCAATACCACTGGCTACAGGTATAGTACAGTACCGGACGGATTCAAATGCTACTGAGTTCCCTACATCTGTGTGTCAGTTGTCAAGACATCATCTAATGATTGGTCATGGTCAATCTATTGAGGTTGTGTACACTACCAGAATGCAAACCAATGACAGAGAGTAACAGTATCACCCACAGCATAGTGTCAAACCATGTCATACACACATGTGTACCCAAGTTAAAACGTATGTGTATTAAAATGCATACTGGCCACCAATAGAAACAATGAAGTTTTAACACTGTGTAATACAGAGCATGTCACCCTTCCCATGTGTCCACTATGCACGTACATGCAGACAGTGCACCTTCACCATGTTCACAAATGTACACCTGCAGATCTGTACTGCACACATCACACACGTACTGTCAGCTCACCAACACATGCTGCCAAAACTACACACATCAGCCAAGTGGCTCATGGGCGGACAATACATTTTTGGAATTAACACTGTCATAAACAATACTACATTGATTATCATAGCTTTAATGCATCATGACTGCTCAGATATACCTACAGGGATAACCACAGAAAAGCACCTCGGATCCAGGAATGTTGTCACGAACAGTTTAATGATAACCACACAGATGTAAACGCTGAACAGAGAGAAACTAACGTTGACAATATTACCCAAAACGTTTTCGTCTTCAACTTCATCAGATGAAATCACCCTTGTGAGCTCACCTTTTATACATAAATAATTAACAAACATCCAATGACAGCACAGTTCCAATTAAATAATGAGTTTAAAAGTATACTAATAAAGTACTCAACAATCTTGTATACATACCCCTTAAATAATAAATATAAATATAAAAATTGCTTGTATTAAACATTTTGTATGTGCATATTATCTCATTATTTAATTGGAACTGTGCTGTCTTTGGATGTTTGTTAATTATTTATGTATAAAAGGTGAGCTCACAAGGGTGATTTCATCTGATGAAGTTGAAGACGAAAACGTTTTGTGTAATATTGTCAATGTTAGTTTCTCTCTGTTCAGCGTTTACATCTATGTGGTTATCATTAAACTGTTCGTGACAACATTCCTGGATCCGAGGTGCTTTTCTGTGGTTATTAGTGACTTTTTGCACCTTCTGTTTTTTGGTTATACCTACAGGGATATCATTACACTGTACTGTTGACAACATGCTAACATTGCTACACTGCTATAAAGTCACCCTGTGCATCAGCACCATGTTAGCCTGTTCCTGCATCAGTGTTACAGATGACAGGAGGTGGCACAGTTTCATCATATGCACAGGGTGTGTTGTTGGTTTGCCAGAGCCCGACATTGACCCATCCAATCGACATTTGTGTGTGTGTGTGTGTGTGTGTGTGTGTGTGTGTGTGTGTGTGTGTGTGTGTGTGTGTGTGTGTGTGAGGGACAACAGTACAGCATGGGTCAATGTTGATGTGATGTGTGTGTGTATGTGTTAGCCCTAGGTGTTTGGATTATGTGTGTGTGTCTGCATGCACACAGTTCCACCATGTGGCTGCCATATACGGGAGGTTGTGGGACAGCCACAGACTGTACCTGCCAGGCTGTACAGATCACCGTCTCTGGCCACGGACAGAGTACCTGTGCCTGGCAGGGGTGCAACGGACAGTATCGGGTACTAAGCCAGACTGGGTACTATCATCAGAGGCAGAGGCATGTCTACTGGACCCATGTCCCTGCTAGGACTGGCCAGAGCCATGTGCACGTGGTCTTCTATGATGGTCTATTGACAGCCCTGCTCCAACATTGCTGGGGCTGGTACTGCCACTATGGGAGCGGCTGTGACTTGGGTGTCTTCCGTTACGACTGCCAGCCAATGATGTTGCTGGCATACGTCCACGTCAATGTCTTGACCATCCTGCACTATCCTGGCACATGGACATTACATTGCGGAGGACATCTAATGTCTCCCCCCAACGTCTATCAATGACCTCGGTGTAGTGACGCACTGCACTCACAAGGTCATGGATACTGTCATTGATAGCGATGTTATGGGCCCTCTGCGCCCTCAGTCCCTGTCTGGTGTACCATTCCATATGCGCCTGTGCCTGCATAACAGCCAGAACATACCTGAGGTTGTAAGACCTGTGGGGGCATATCTGCCAGGGGCATTACGACTAGCGGTGCTCCCACGAGAACCCCATGGACATCTGCCTATGTGGTAATGTCCCAGGATTCTGGGTATGGCTGCTGTGAGGGGTTGCATGTGCCATAGATACCACACTATCCTGGTCAATGCCTACTGTATGCTGTCCCTCAGCTAAGACCATTGGTGATGAGGGATGTATTGGCAGTATGAATGTGCGCATAGATGGTGTAGAAAGCTGTGTACTGTCGATTGGTGGAACAACGACAGACCCTGTCAAACCTGCCTGTGCCGCAACACATGTTTCATCATCTCCACTATTTGTGGCAGTGTCTTCAGGTTCCCTGCTGCACTCAACCAACACAACCTCAGCACCTGTGAGAGGGAGACAGGAAACACATTTTACAATCTGTACATGATGTTAGCACACATGCACACATGCACACATGAACACATTAACACATGCACACATGCACACATGCACACATGAACACATGAACACATGCACACATGTACACATGCACACATGCACACATGAACACATGCACACATGCACACATGCACACATGAACACAAAAACACTACCCACTAAAGTAGACACACACACACACACACACACACACACACACACACACACACACACACACACACACACCAACAGCAATACATAACATACCCATTAGTGATTGATGGTGGAGTACAGTATCACAAGCCAAAGAGTCCTATCACACGTGTCAGCATGCAAGATGTGTGTTGCTCAACAGCATGCAGTGTGAGTGCAGAGATTCTGTTAATAACAGTATACATCTGTTTGATGCATGTGTGTTGTTCAATGATTGGCCTCACCCTGGAACACAATGTGTACATGGACACAACATTGCTGTGCAAGTATTACATGCTTTTCAACGTCCTGTGCACAATCACTCACAGGTATACATACCATGGATGGATGCACACAACTGTCAGGTGTATAGCAATGAATGCTATGTGTTGTACTGTAGTTACTGTAACTGGATGTAGTGTAGTACCATGAGCCATCATCAGGCAGCTTCATGTGGTCACTCAAGGCCACTAATGTGTGCCACACTGGCAACTATCTTGCTGTTCCTGAACTGCTGCACTGTGGCTACATTAACCATTTCACAGGCAGTTGTTACATGGGTACATAAGGTGTTCAATAGGGAGCATTGCCTAACATGAATATCTTGTTTGTTGAAGAGTTTGGCAATGCCCCATGATAGGCCTCTACCCCTCAGGTATAGTATGTGTGCTGTGTGGATGACATTTGGGATACTGGAGCCTGACCTTATTGCAGGTGTCTACATACGCCATGTGTATGATATTGACATGTACTGCTTATGACAAGGTGGTGTATGTTGTGTGCATGTGTATTGACTCTGCCTATACCATGTCCACTACAGTGTACCACAATGGTTTGGGATGCTCTGTGTATAGCATGTATTTGAGGTAGCCACTCATGCTACTGAGATGTGCATAGTCCCACAGGAAACTTGCAGAGCATGCATTATGTGTAGGTGTTGTACATGTGTAAATGGCCTAAAACCCACCTATGACATGCACATGTTATTTGCCATATGGAATGTAGAACACTCACCAGCATGGGTCTGCTGTCTTGCTGTCACACCAGAGTGACCTACAAGGATATGAGACAGTTTGTCAGTGTCAACAACTGTGGCATCGCTGCTGTGACTTTGCAATTTTACAGTAGTACAACGGTTGACAGTCACAGGCATACAGATTATGTTCAAAATTATCAGTATTGCACAACACCAGGCTCCACATCTTCCAAATACACAGTACACAGCTGACATATGCATGTTCTAACAATCGAGCTAACAGTAGTCTACAGATATGTCATGTTACCTGCACGCTCGCAGTCAACTTGCTGGGTGACTCCAGCCTCCATGATGACACATGTTTGTTGTAGTGGTTGGCCAGGAGCCACCACGCTGAGGAGCAGCTCTTCCACTCTGGTGAGGGGTGGGTGTGATGCTGCACCACCACCTGTGGCAAGCTGTTGTCTGTGGACATCAGAGGCATGCTGCCGGACATGTCTGATTAAATCACTGCAGTGATGGCGTACCTGCTCATAAGCCCAGTTATGCATGCCTACATCATTAACCCGACTGACAACATCCTGCCACAGTGCAGTATGCTCATGCTGGTCCTGGCTGGTTCTGGAGAACAGCAGGGTGTGATGTTGTAATAGTGTGGATATGATTAATTCCTCCTCTTCAGGGGAATAGGCAGGGTTGCGATGATGAGACATGTCCCTGGAAGAAAATATGACAATTATTGTGAGTAAGTCTTGTGGCACACTTAACATTCTAAAGTACAGATATCAATGAAACGACATATTTAGCAACCTATTGGCTGTCAGTAGATACACACTTTTAATCCCACACATCAGTGTTCAGCCCACAACTGCCTGACAGTGCCTGGCACATTCTATATATTAAACCATGTTCTGCACAGCAACAAAGTGAAACTAGTATGTAAGACTATACAACAGCACATAGCACACTGTATGTGACACAATGCACCACCTAGCCACAGGAGGCTTATATGAAGCTAATGCATACAGACAATTGTCATTCATTGAAATTATTGTAAAGTACAGTTACAGTACTACCAGTACACCACACTACTTGTTGATAGCAAACCCCTAAGTAGCATATGTGCACATTTATCAATATAGGTGGCATACTGCTGTACTACACTATACATGTTGCTAGATATGCACTTATATCCTGTAACACACATACGACCCAGGCCATGTTACAGGCATACCCACACACACACATCAGACATACCTACAAGATGCAAAGGTATGGCAACCCAGATGAACTTTACCTGTGTACCATACAGTACTGTGTGTCAGTACTTACAAAACCTTCTGCCTGAGGTATGTAATGTGTGTGGACTACAAGTAATAAACAAAACAGTGTTTCAAAGCAATGTGGATATACACCATACTGTGCTGTTTATGCGTACAGCTTCAGGTAGTACTACAGTACATACAGGATTTGTATTCACTAGTGTCAACAATCAATGTGCATACATGTACCACTTTAGCCTACAATGGCACACTCCAGTCAACACCATGGGACTATGTCACACCGTATACCATACTGCTTTTTCTGCCTAGCAATAGCATACATATCTTTTGCAGGGATCACAGCTAGAACACTACATACCATGATATAAACATTTACCCACTAGGCTATCACACATATACACAACGTTGACACATTCACCTACACATTCACCATCACACTCAGTCAACCTCACATAACAATTAATGCAACATGTACATGCGTGCGTGTATCAGGTCATAGGTAGCTCATAGGCTATTAGGCGTAGGGCCTAAGAAGCCTAGCTATACGGTACCCTGCCCTTCAACACCCATGTAATTTAAGTTCATCTGCCCCTGTCATGCAGAGCCACAGAGGTGATTCCTGGATTGTATTTCCTATGTCACATCCATTCATCATGATTATTCATGACGACTGGTAATGAGGACCATTATTTGCTATTGATAGGTAGTTAGTTCCAGGGTGTGGTATGTGTCTGAGATGAGCATGTACCACTCCAGCATATTATGCTTTTTTACATTACAAGGTTTAGATCAGTACAGTGTGTAGCTTGTAGGGATTTGGATCTGTTGACATGGAGCTTGTCCAACAGCTGTGGGTTTGGCATAGCTCTGTATGTTAGACAGCGGTTGGCTCTGGGTGTGCGGTATGTGACACAGTGTAGCTGTGGTTTTGTAAGACAGTCTGCTTAGGGCATCTGTTTGAGTCTGGTAATACTCTTTGTGGTGTTTGTGCCTGGCGTCTACAGTTGCTGTAGATGTCTTCTGAGGTACATACCAAAATGCCCATTGTACTCTATGATGGGTGTTATGACTGATGAGTAGAGTGGAACACTGACCTCTCATTCCATGCATGACACACCTTTTGTGATGACATGTGGACCGTACATGGTTTACATGACCAGTGTGGCACTGTGATTGTCAAAAGGGACACTACTGTCCACCTGTGTCCCATGGTCTCTTATCACAGTTTTGGTGTAGAGTAGACTACCATCTATGTGGTAGTTAATGGGTACAGGGTTTTTAACAAAAGGGATGACAATACATTTACAACATTGAGCTTGAGCGTACATATAAACATCCATTGGTGTACATAGAGATTTGCATGTAAGCACGTATGCAGTCCACCTTTCATGGTGGGAATATCAATTATGCAAGGGTTGAGAGAGATACAGTTATGTAACAATTTTGCACAGTCTTGTGCAGAATGCATTGAGGGTATTCTCAGGCCATGTACCTTTAGCAGGACTCCCTGTCTGGAAGACTATAAACTTAACAAATCATACCCACAGCATTTAAACACCACATGTCATATACCAGCACTGTATGCTGTCTTGTTTGCCACACACTACAACCTACATGAAAATATGCACATAACAACCTTCACCCACATAAATATGTCCACCCTTCACAGACAGTTGCAGTATGTACCTTGCTCTATGCACATGTTAAGATGCTAATATATCTGACACATAACTATCTCTACATATGTGTGTGCCATACACTCACAAGGTACACACTGTTGTATGTCTGTAGACCTCACGGATGACCTGTTGGGCCTTGCTACAACATGAACAGTTGCCACAATTGTGCATGACAGTAATATTACAGGGAGTATTTATAGCTGCTAATGCTACATTACTATACTAGCCTGGTACAGCAGTTGCCAATGATAAGCTACACATTATATGACTATCATGCATGTGTTACTTTGTCACATCCATGTTTATATAGCTGTTTGCACTACTCCCCCAGACAGCCATTATACACAGTACTGTACAGAACATAGATGAAATTATTGGATGTTTGACATTAAATGCTGAGCTACATATGTCACAGTTATATCCCACTGCACACAGCTACACACTAATTTGTCCATGGCAATAGTCATGCATGGCATCAGTGCATACATACCTACTGCTGCCACATATGCATGTTTCAAAGTATTTACAGTACTCTTCATAAACATCTACTACTTGCCGGTGATCACATTTCTGTCACATACCTGTTTGTCACTTTCAGGTCCGTCTGTTTTTTTTTTTTTTTTTTTTTTTTTTTTTTTTTTTTGGTGTTGCCTAAGTAGAGTTAGCTTCTACTTAATTCCCTTTCTGTTTTAATTAAGTTTTTTTTTTGGTGGATGATTCACTAGAGTATCCTTACTCTAGTAAACTTTAGCGTTATTAAGTAATAACTCCCGGAAAACTCAGACACAAGTTCTGTGTAGCTGTATCAGGTGCAGTGTAATGATTGCATGTGGGGACAGCAAGTACAGTCTGCTTTTATAGGTATTGGCACATGTGCATGTGATGACCTCTGCACCAATTGGTGCACAGCATTTGGTAAATGCATACAGCCTGCTGTGTGGTAATTGCAGTACTCATTGTCATAGCAACCCAATGCTATAAAATGCTAGGTTTTGTAGGCGTAGCCCTTTCATATTTCCAGAGTGGGGCCCATGCATGTTTGCTGTGTACACTGTTGTTTCAGTCAGAATGTTGGTATACTTCTTATATCTGAAGCTAGAGGTGTAGACAGTGATGTATGTACATGTTGTACTCAGACCTGACTGTTGCCACTTCCAGTACAGAGCTATCAGTGTAGTGTTTAAGTCACCCCTACAAATGCTTACACAAGATATACGTGAGTATGTACTTTCATTTCTGCTTATGTAATTGACTGCCATACAAAAGTAGTTATTGAGAAGTATTCGTTTGACACATGAACTGTTTGTGGACTGTTATACTGTGCATATTGATGTACTCACTTCTGCAGGGTTTGTGTACTTTTTATTGTTGACATTAGCACAGGAGTCTCAGGTAAACTGGACAATTCCACTACTGAGTGTGCCTACCTACATCCTTGGTTGACCCTAAACACACGTATATTTAAAATATGGGGGGGGGGTGCAGACATACAGATAATATTACATCTTATTGTGTGAGTGTTATCTTACTGGACTTAATGGATTGGTGTGTACCTGTTGGTTTATCAAGGCAGGTGGTCTGTCTGCATAGGTCCCAACTGTGAACCTATCCAGATGGTGGACAGATGTTAGCCTGTTATTCTTTGTCTGTGCAACCCACAGGTGTTTTCAGCACTGGTACAATGGCATTGTTACAGTCAGTTGCTACCAGTACATGGCTAGATCCTTTGGTATTTCTATGTTGTACTCCTACATAAGGGTATGCTTGTGGTAGTCCACACAAAGCTGTTTGCAGAGTGTGTAACAGCAGATGAGCTGATATGCCTGTGTGTTTGTGCCTCTGCCAGGCTTATGAAACACTCAGATACATATTTGTTTGGAGTCAGGGATAGGTAGTTAAATGTGAGGTACACCTTCCAACTAATAGAGACAGTAAGTGTAGACTTGAGTGAAGCAGTGCATGTGGATTTGTACTCCTTTTATGAAGTACAAGCGGTGTCTACTGTTATTATTGTGATTATTCATTGTGTAATAAAACACCTCTGTGACTGACGTCAGTACTTTTCAGAGGGATTCAGAGGGACACAGCTAAAATATGTTTCACAATCAGGAAGTATGGCCTCTGCCCTAATCAGATATGCCAGTGTTTGTCCTGCTTTGATACTGTGTGGGGGCTGTAAAGTGCTGCAGTAACATTATTTGCTGCTAGTATGGCTGCTTCTCTTATCACATGTAATGCAATTCCACAACAATTGCTGGTAAAGATCCACAGAACAAGCTTTGTGTTATGGCCTTCCTATTTTTCCTTTACATTCACTCATTGTTTTGCATGATATATTTATTTCAGCACCAAGTTATTGTATATCAGATGTGGCTTAGTGGTACTTCATGCAGTCAAGTGTGTCCAAGGTCTGGGGTTTGAAACTGACAGAGGTGTTTTATTTTGCTGCTGAACAGAACAAGGTCCCTGACATAAAGTGATTAAGGCACTTTTAAGCAGTTGTAAGCGGGTTTGCGTGGGTTTGCGTGACGCTTAGCAATACTTAGCTAAGCGCACACATGCACACACTCACTCAAACCCACTAACTACTGCTTAAAAGTGCTTACTCCTGCTAACCCCCACGCTAATTTCTTTTAAAGAAAAGAAAATGGGGAGATAGGAAAGTGGTGAAAAAGAGGGCACAAAGAGGGAAAGACAGTAGGGAAACCAGCTCGGGATGTGCAGGATGGGTGTAGGGAAGGTCCATAGCTGCCCATTTCTTTACCAGCAACAGCTGTGCATATGTTGCAAATTTGGAGTGAAATTTGAAACCTTCCACCTCTGAGAGAGAGGTGAGGACAACAAAGTATGTTGTACTGCCAATTCTAATTACCAGTTTACATGTCCAGCAGACATGTGTGCGAAATGGGCAGCTATGTATGGGGCGTAATTTTTTTGTGGGTACAGATTGCCCTTTTTTTTTCAATTGAGAGTGGAATGTGAGGTAGAGGAAGTAGGTATATTTGAGCAGGTGGGTTGGGGAGGTAAACAGACAAGACAAACAAAATGCATACAGGGGCGGTGTATGACACATGGGGTGGGTGAACACAATTGACGGGGACGGATGTTTGGAAATCGCAAGCCCATGAGCCCACAGATGGTAACAGTGGGACTGAGATCCCCACCCATGGGCAGTCACCACTGAACCTTCACAGACCAGAGGGTCGCTGTGCTGGGGGCTGCATAGGAGGGGCAGGCTCACCCATGAGTCACGCCACTCTCATCTCGAGCTGGCATAGGGGATCAGCGACTTAACACTGGATCTCCCTATGCACCACAACCCGGACCCTTTGGAGGGTGACAGGTGGCCCTTCTCCACCCATGCTTGCAGGGCGGGATGAGCCCATCCCCTGCAGCACTTCCACCCGAAGGTGGCACAGGACCAACGGAGGAGGGTAGCCCGGGCTGGGCACCAGACGTGCTGGTGCCAGGTGCAATCGCCATCTGAGGAGGGACAGGTGGGTCCCCTGGGACTGGCCTTCCCATACATTCTGTGATTAGGTGTGTTTAATTACAACATAGACAACAGCATTCCAAATTAGTTATAACAGCATGCAGTAATATTCCCATTAACCCAACACACCAGGGTTACAACAGTTGAACAGCAAGCATAACACATACATATATTGAACGACAGTGGACATTACAACAGCATGCAAGGATGATTGGTGGCAACAGGCCACCAAGATTGTGGTGTTTGAACAGGGCACATGCATCAAAGTAAATGCAGATTTTTATAGAACAATAAGACATATGTCCCAACAAATGTTTTCAGATTAGACATACCCATTGAGGTGTGGAATTGCATTGTTTATGCACATGGAGTAGGGTGTAAAAAGAAACCTCCATTAACATCTTATTAGTACTTTTACTCTACACTACATTCCTATTGACTGCAGGTGTATATCCCCTACATGTATTATTACACTAGGCAACATGCATTAGATTGTGTAATGGGTTTGGCTAGTTCATTATATACCTGACCTATATCTGACATACTAACTGTCCAATATGCAGATGTTACTGCTACATAGTTGTATTTTATTTTTATATTTATGTATCTACATATCAGGATGTGTTCACGTGACATTTTCAGTTAATTTTCTACAGAACCCTACATTTCATGTAGCACACTCACATTTCTGGGGAACACCTTGACAAGCTACTTGTGTGCCAGATTTACCTATGCATGACACCCATTTACCAACTGTTGAGGACTGTTATATGCTTCACAGCTACTGGCACTTCCTTCATCCACTTTATATGGGACTGCACAACTGTGGGTTAACAGCACTTAATACAACAGTACTATTTATTTAATGCAAGGGTACAACAACATTTCAAAGTAAGCGACACAGACACACTCCAAGTATTATACCTTTATTAATTACATTAAACACTCGTTTCTACAGGCTCTCTCCTTTATTTGATATTACAATGCATACGGAAGACCTATTCAGGACATATTATACCTTTATCGATAGGTTACAACACTCTTTTTCAGGCTCGCTCACTTATTTTATATGACAGTACATGCAGAGATAGTATTCAAGACTTATTTTACCTTTATTAATGGGTTACTACACTCTATTTCTGGCTCTCTGACTTATGTTATATAACAGTTCATGCAGATAATTTATTCAGGGCATTTTATAGCTGTATTATTGGGCTACAACACTTTTTTCATGGTCTCTCACATATATTATATAACAATACATGCAGAATAATTACTAACCTGCCTGGTGGCGCAGCCTTAGCAGCCTATCTGCATAGGCCTGCTGATTCGCAGCACGGACACCTGCAGCTGTGAAGTAAATGAAGGGATATTGAGACATACCTATCCATTATTTAGACTATATTAGCATGACTTACATACTGCATTCCATGGCTACCTACTTAGTAGTGGGGCATCTTGCATATGACGGGCCTCCTGGATCCATTGGTTCAGTAGGTCCTGCTTCCATCTCTTCAGGTCTGCATGGTGGTGATGGACCTGCTCACCAGTCTGAGGGATGCCTGTGGCACTGGTGAGTTCATGAGCCAACTGGTTCCAAGCCTCTGCTTTATACTCCGTCCCTTGGAACTGGCCCTGCAGGAGTCGAGACTCACGACGATGGACTAGGAGCCAAACCATGTATTTTGACTCCTCGATGCCCCAGCGTTGCGCTCGAAAGTGAGTACCCTCTCCAGCACCAGACATTCTGACTGCAGATGGGATCTACAATCAGTCATGGTGAGTATTCCCGCCTATGGAGTTTAAATATGCCGCATTCCCCACACTTTTTTGTGAATTGCCATTTTTGAAAAATCTCGGCTGACTGCAGACCTGCTTAGCAATGGTTAATCTACCATTTATAAGTATGTGTATGTTAACAGTGGATGTTTATCCTAAGCTGTCATGGCTTAGTGGTTCAGTACTTTGATTATGGTGCACAGTGTCCCGGGTTTGAAACTTGTCATTGCATTTTATTTTACTACTATCCAGACAGGCTAGGGGGTGTGGCTTTGTTTAGGCAACTTTGCTCAATGTTGTTCCACGTTGCCCGACGTTGCCCGACGTTGCTCTTCGTTGCCCTACGGTATGCTGGTTAGCACGGTGTGCAGCTCCACGCAAATTTATTGTGCTGGGTAAAGCGCTGCTTAGCTGTGGGCAACTATATTGCACTGGGTAAAGCGCTGCCTAGCTGTGGGAAACTAGATTGCGCTAGGTAAAGCGCTGCTTAGCTGTGGGCAAAAAGATTGCGCTGGGTAAAACGCTGCTTATCTACGGGCATTTATATATCAAGATCCTTCTTACATTTCTATATATACATTTTATTCACTGATACATAGGCCATTTCAATGCTTTTTAGTAAGATTTTAGTCATATATATGTAAGGAATTATTTCATATGCTAATTTAAAACATAAAATTGAGAGGGGAGTGCTGGGACTTGAACCGTGAATGCCTCCTCTTTGTGCGAAGGCTCTACCACTACGCTATTGCTATTTGGATTGATTTGCATAAACATTTGTTATTATGCTCTTCAATGTCGACATTGTTAACTCTAGCTAAGCTATGGGCACACCCGCGCAAACGCGCGCAAATACGGACAGCTATATCAGGAATTAGAAAAAAAATTATATTTTACATTTTGTAACTCTACTGCAGGTTTACAATGTGAGGGAGGGTAGTCTTGGATATGTTGACATTTGAGCAGACTCGCTCATCTGTGTTGACATTTCACAATTCAGACACTTTCAGGGGCGTGGACCATAGGACTGCTCGGCAGTCAGACATGCCCCCTGCCTTCCTGCATGGTCCGTGTTAGACTTGGAGTGGAGTCAGCATGCCCTTATGAATATGCATGGCACACTGACATCAGACTGTTCAACTGCAGTTTACGAGTAAGACTTATTTAGTCTTACACGGAGGTTTCGTGAATCCACGGGTTTGTTTTTAATAATATACATTGTGGTAGGAAATAGATTGTTAATAGTACATAGGCGTGTATTAGTCAGTTTTAAGATGTGACAACTGTGTTGTATAATTTCTGCAAGAAACATAAATAAATAAATCAGCAGAGCATATATTGGGTGGAGTGGAGCAGTCTCTTTGTATGAGGATTAATGAGTGCCATCAGATGAAGTGCAGGGTCTAATTTTGATAGTAGGATATTAGTTATTAAAGCCTTCATATACTAAATAATGAGATGGCTGATAGATGTCTAGGTATCTTAGAAGTTTAGGATAATTTTTGAAATGGTTGTTTTTGCATGATCATAGACATTTAGAGATAGATATTTGTAAAACTGAACTAGAAGATAGAAGTGTCCCAAGGTTCAGATGTACTATATTAGCAACTTTTGCAAAATGCTATGATGTGTCACATGCCATAGTATTTGTTTTATTTGAAATAATTTGTAGGTTGTTGTTATGAAACCAGAGACATAGTTAAATGACTTATATGTATATGTAGTTTTGTAGTTCAGTAGAAGAATTTCCTAAATGTAAGGAGGGAAGATTATTAGCATAAGTAATCATTTTAAGAGATTCAAAGATCCAAAAGATCAGTCGAGAATACCTCAATAAATAATAAAAAGAAAATATGATCCAAAATAGATCCCTAGAGAATGCCTGAAGAGAATATGATTGTATTCCAGACATTAACTAGATGTTGTACTTTGATTTGCATGTTCAGTGGATAGTTCCCAATCCATGCACACTTGGAATTATTGGGATCAGGTTATCCAAATTTGTTGATAAATATGATATGATCGATCTGAACAAGGTCCAAATGTAGATCAACAAATGCAGCACCAGCTAGTTTGTCATTATCCATTCTATTTTAGATGTAGTCAGTTACAGTAAGAATGGTTGTTTTGTATTAAGGCTTATACAGAATCTATTCTGGGAGGAAGGGAGAAGCTATTTCAATTATAGATGGGTCAATTGTTGAGCATATACTAGCATACCTAAAAGTTTGCATAGTAAAGGTAATTTTGCAATGGGACATAAATGATCATTGGTGACTGAGCTTTGTATTGTTTGAAAGAGGTGGATTGTTCCAAGTTAACACTCTGAAGAGAACTGACGTGTTTAATGAAAGATTATAAATAAAAGTAAGTACTTGGCTTAGTAGTAAGAAATTGGAACTTTTTTGGAATACTTGGGTTTATTGAGTTGGCTGCAATAGCATTATTTATTTATTTCTTCATTTATTTATTGATTGATTTATTTGTTTTTTTATTAGTTGTACATACACTTAGCTTTCTGATGCAGAATGAAGAAATGAAGGCTAATAATCAGTTATATGACATAAGCATGATCACTGTGTGGACTATGGATGGAATAGATAAGCTAGGTAAGTGAATGAGTGTAATAAAATTGTCATTTGCAGATGAAGTATTTGCATGTGTGGAATAGTTTAGCCATATAGGATCCATTAAATTTTCCAGGTTGTTCAGCAAATTTTGGGGGGTTTAATTAAAGAGTTTTTTTAATTTATTTCTGAGGTAGACTCACTTTACTGATTTCCATTGAATCCCAGTTTCAGTTTTTGATTGCTTAAATACAGTAAAGTAGTAATTTTTGTTGGTAGTTTTCCAAAGATACCAGAAACAATTGTCTGTGCTGCAATCTCTGCCTGATTTCAGAGATAAGCCAATGCAGGATTTACCCCTAAACCAACTTTTTGAAGTGAGTAGAGGTGTTTTTGCTATTTAGAATGTTTTTAGTAAAAATGAATAGAAAGCTTTTGTGGAGTTGTTAAGCTAAGTTAATAGTAGGGTTGTCTCTGTATTGTTTGGGAAATAAGATCTGCGGGATACTTTAGGAAGGATTCTGAGTGTTTTAAAATCGATCCACAGGCAACCTTGTAACCAGCTAGCAAACTTGAAAACCAACAAGCAGACCAAGTAAAATATCCTTAACGCAAGAATTTATTTCAAATGAAACAAGCGTTTTCGCCATAACTCCTGTCACAGCTTCATCAGAGGTACAATGAGACAGTTTCAAAACGCTCGTATTATATGTTAAAAACAGGAAGTGAGTAGGTATCTGTTACAGTCTGAGTTTCTGAGGTGTAGGTTTTCAGAAAAGCTTTAATGTTGTTTCTTTCGGTTAGGGGTTGCCACAGCGGAACTCCGGTCCGCTAATGTTTGGTAGTGGATTTTTATGTGCCGAGTTACCAGCCCTGACGCACAAACTTCAACAAAGGCACACCCATTCATGCATGCCTCCACACAGAAGACGCTCTAGCTGAGAATCTAATGCGACGTCTTGCTGTAAGGCGACAATGCTACCGCAGCACCAGAAAAGCTTTAATATGGTCAAATTTGTCAGTTAAAGGCTCAATTTTTATTTTGTTTTAACTGAGGTGTAAGTTGACTGGAAATGGATCAGGATTCAGTTCTAATACCAGAGCATATTGAGGATATAAAGCATTAAATGGATCAATGTTTGGATAATTTGTTAAGAAGGAATGGAGCTCCCCCTATAGGTGCAATGCATGAGGCCTTGTTAATTGGTATCTTGGTTTAAAGGTATGGTGTTGCAGGTTATAATGTTTTGATTGCATTTATTGTCAGATCCTTGATGGTAATAATTGATTTATGTAGAGGATTGTGGGCAAAGGTTTACTGAGTCAGTATTCTTATTAAGGATGGAAAAGTGTAATAAGTTGGGGTACAAATATTAAGATAATTAGACGCGAGTAACAAAGGAAAAAATGGCTAATTCAGAATTAGCTTAGACATGTTTTTATTTTTTTTACATATTTGTTTACTAGGACAATGCACTGATCAATATTGACCCATTTAAGGCTCAACTCAGTTAAAATACAAAACTTTTCAAACACACAAGGGAAGAAATGTACACAATTATATAATATTTAAGATTATTAGTTATACTGAAAAAATGCATTTGTATATTATATTAAAAAAGCAGAGTGTAATGTACAATATTTACATCAGTTTGTAATGTGGGTCACCTTTCAGTAATTTCATGAGAGGAGCAGAGAAGTGGAAAGGAGAGAGGGATAGTGTGCTAAATGACTTGTGATGCACTGAAGCAGGAACATTTAGTTTGAATGAAGACATTTTTTTTAGTTGCATTTTGAATTTGTAGTTAATTGTTGAATTCCTTTAGGTCGACAGAGAGACATTGTCATAGAGTAGGTGCCTGAGAGGAGAATGCATTAGCAGGGCAATACAGTTAGATTCTAGGGGTAATAGTGTGGCTCATGACTAGTGCCTCTGCTTGCATGAGGAGTTTTTTTTCAGCATGTTTACCTGTAAGAGGAATAAATGTTGTTTTATGGGTAATCATTTGACTTTTTCAAGCATCATACCTGTAAGAGGAATAAATGTTTTATGGGTAATCATTTGACTTTTTCAAGCATGATACATTGATTTACATGGACAGGTGAGTTTGTAATAAATTAGCAGATGCTGTTGGTGTGAAATGTGATGGTGTTTCCTTGTAGGCAGATGCAAAATGGGTGGTCCATATTCAAGCTGAAAGGAGAAAACACCTTTGTCAATGGCTGCTCGGGAGATTGATTGAGAAAATGGAAACTTTTTTTGGCTCAGAAGATGAGGGAGTTTATGTTTATCTTCACTCTGTCTATGTAAAAATGGAACTTAGGATATTAGTCAAGCCAGTAGCATAGCGAGGGAGGGGTGAGAGGAGCAACTGCCCCAGGCACAAAGCACTGCGATGGTGCAATCAGCTGATCAGGATCAGTCTTTAATGCAATACAGGCATTTAAAAGCTTGTATTGCTTTTGCAGTCAAGCCTGAGTACTGTAGTACTCTGTGTGTGGTCTAAACCATAGCAACTGCTTGCTAACATGTACTTTTTTGATCTTGTTTTTGTTTAACTAAACCCTGACTCCTGTAGCACTCCATGCATGCAGGGTATAAACTCTAGCAACTGTTAGCTACATTTGTAACAAGCAGTTTGCTGCAGTTTAAAAGAATATTTTTTTTTTAATAAAATGCACAGAAGGAGAATCAGGAGCAGGGCACAGGAATATGACCTAAATATTTGGGCAGGAGAGGGGGTGTCATGCATCTATCTGGCCACCTGGTAAGTGTGCCCATAAGATGAACTGCCTTTTTTTATTTTTTTTATTTTTTTTTCATTTTCAACAGAAGAGCTGGGGGGGGGGGTGGATAGTACTTTAATTTCTTAGAGAGCTGGGGGTGGGGGGTTGGGTACTGGTTCATGGTACCTGCAGAGGTCACTGGTTCAGCCAGATATGCTTCTGGATTAAGCCATAAATGAACATTGTGTACTTACCGTAACACTAGATCCATCTTGTCTTCTGTCTGGCTCAACTTCTGGGGTTATAGCATATGATCAGATCTGACCTCAGCACCTTTTTTAGTCTCTTGGATTCAGGACTCAGGCTTCTTCCCTACCCATAATTCCCTCTTATCCTTACTATACCTTGGATTGGATTTGTCCATTTGTACCTAACCCTTCATCTAATGGGCATAAAAAAAACTCTGAATAGCCTACCAATTATGAGAAGAGAGAGGAATAAGACAAATGCTGAGAAGATGACAAGGCCCTGGACAGGTTAAATTGATCATTCTAGAGCTAATGGATGAGAATTTAGATTAGGGGATGGATGGAGGGAGGAAGGCTGAACTGTACGGAAGAAGACATGTATGTAATGTTATGGAAAGAGCACAATTTTCATATCCGATGTTGTCTTTTCCATTCAGTTCAAAATATGGGACAGATTCCTTAACTACTAGTTCTCCAGGGTGGTCTTATGGCAGGATAGTCCAAAGAAGGGTGGAGTCAAAGGATGCATGAGGCCTAGAATGCATCTCGAGCTTAGAAAAAAGAAAAAAAGAAAAAAGAAATACTTTATATAAAATTTATTTAGAGACAAATATTCTGTCTTTTAAAAACACTTCATGTTTATCAAAAATGAAAACAATGCATTGTTTAAACACACAGAAAACTGTGCTTTATATAAGAAAATTTTATTTACTATTGTTGAACAAGTATTGTTGGATAAAGGAGGAGGGGATTTTAAGACCAGAGTGGAACAAAAAGCGATTTTATGGCAACTAAAGGTAGGAGAAGATTTGCCCCCTGGTCTTAATGAAGTGATAAACATAAAAGACAGCAGAATATTTATCTCTAAATAAAGTTTTTTTAGGATATATAAAGTGTTTTATATAAAGTGTTTTGTATAAAGTATTTTATAAGAAGTCTTTTTCATTTTAATTTGATTAATTTTTATTGGTTGATAAGGGTATTTTATTGGTTGTTAAGGGTATAAATAGAGTCGCATCAAGTTATTAATTATTCTGATGAAGTCCTGCTTGGATGAAAGTGAAGAATAACATTTTTTGACGTTATTTCTGCTTCAGAATTTAGTTATTTCCGGTTCCTGCAAAAGTTCATTTAGTGGTTTAGTTTTTCTTGTCTATTTTTGCTTGAATCTCCAGCTTAAGTAAGATAAAAAGTTATGAACAGTAGACCAATTTGGGTGACACGGTGGTACAGCAGTTAACATTCTTGTCTCACAGCAAGAGGTTCTTCAGTTTGATTTCTGGCTGGGGTTCCTTCTGTGTGGACTCTGCATGTTCTCCATGTGTTCATGTGGATTTCCTCTGGGTATACCAGTTTCCTCCCACATTCAAAAGACATATTTCTTGAGCATTTCTCCCTGGGCCTACACTGAAAATAGGCTCTGTCCTACTCTGACTTTTCCAGTCAACAAATGTTAAAAAAATAAATAAGTAGCTGCTGCATAAATCTCAGCTATGGGAACTCTACTAAAATAAACAGTGGAGGCTACCGCTACTCTGACTGAATGCGCTTTGATTTGTGTAGAAGATTCAATCCCTTTTCCTTAGAGACAAAGGTAATACAATCAGAAAGCCACCTGCACAGCAAGTCTTTAGAGATGCTTTGTCCCAACTTAGCCTTTCATAAGGAAATAGTTGATCTGTTTTCCTGATTGCTTTGGTATGATATAGATAAAATCTCAATTGCTGGTGAACATTCCTCAGGTGTAAGATGTACTTACCTTTGTTAGAAAAGCTTGGAAAGAAAATGGTAGATTAATCCCTTGGTTAAGTTCAGCTTCCAAAGCCAGTTTGGGAAGAAAATGTGGGCTAGTCGAAAGGGATCCCCAGTCCTTGCGAAAAACTAAATAGGGAGGTTTCCAAGGAAAGGCCTGAATTGCCAAAATCTCCTTGTAGAAGTGATAGCCACTAGGAAGGTAGTTTTCCAAGACAAAAATTTCAGATCTGCTGATTCTGCTGGTTCAAAAGGTAATCTGGTTAGAGCCTGAAGCAGGAAAGTGATATCTCATGGAGGGACTGGATCTCAGGTAGTCTGAGCAAAAAAGTCACTGTTATGAAATCTTTAGAGAGCTTGAAAGATGCACTAGGATTCTGTTTTCACAACAAGAAAATTGGATGTGGCTTCTAGTTGAAATTTAATTGTTGAGAAACCGGCACCTTTCTGGAGTAAACCCACTACTAAATATAAAATAGGGGGAAAGGTGCTAAGAAAGGATCTAAGACTTTAGAAGAAGCTCAGATATGAAATAATTTCCATTTATCTCTGTAAACCTTTATCATGTTAGATTTCAAGGGACAGCAATAATATACAAGAAACTGATGAGGAAAGCTTGGCATCATTGCAACTGAAGAAAATCATGTTGTCAGTTTCAGGGCTTTCAGATCTTGATGAGGTTGGTCACACAAGAGAGACAGAAGGTCTGGAAGAGGATCCAGTACCCATGGAAGCTGCTCCAGATGATGCCAAACAAAGGGGTAATAAACCTACTGGGGCCAGAAAGGAGCAATGAGAATAACTCTTTAACTTGACTTTTAGGGGAAAATATGGAAATGCATACTAGAAACCTGGGGACTAATAGAGCACTAGAGCATACCTCAGTGCCTGTCCATCTGGGGGGAGGCAGGGCAAAGTAGCTGCTGCATTTGGTGTTCAGGCTGGAAGTGAAACAGTTGCAGCAAAGCTGGCCCCAGAGACTGAAAATGGCAGTCACCACTGAATGACTGAGGGAACAATCATGAGTCAGAAAAACAGACCTGCTCATTTTGTCCTCCTAGACATTGGAACTCTTCAGAATGCACGCCACTATAAAGCATAGAGAAGACATTGCCATTGCCACACTGTCATGGCTTCCCAGCATAACAGATATGAGTGGGTACCCCCTTATTTGATGATGTACCAGACTACTGCCATGCTGTCTGTCCAGATGGGTCACACCTTTGGGATGTGAGTCCTGAAAGGCCTGCAACACTAAGATGATCACTCTCAACTCCAAGACATGGATGTGAAGATTTGTCTTTGTTGTGGACCATATGTGTTGGACTTTCTTCCCTTTAAAATGTCCCTCCCACCCCAGAAGGGAAGCATCCATGGTCACACTCGTCATTGGGGGTAGAAATATGAAAGGTTAACCCCATGACACAAGAGAAGAGGTCAACTTTCACAGAATGTGATGCTTGCATACTTATGTGAGCCTTATTGGAAAGTAAAAAGGTTGATGTAACATTGACCATTGGCCAGAAAGATTCCATTACAGAACACTCACATAATATCTTGCTTGTGGAACCAGTGTAATTGATGCAGTCATTGACACATATTGTCAAGATATTAGCCTTGTTAGGAGCTGGAGGAAGAGAGGACTATGGAAGCTTGAAGAAGGATAGGTACAACTCTTGATTGCTGGAGTTTGCCTGTTTGGGATATTGTGTCCAGGTGACACCCTATGAATTCAATTGCTTGTGTCTGTGCCAACTTGCTTTTATTCATATTTTTGTAATCCAGTGCGAGTGATAAGGAGACATTCATTTAGATAGGAAAACACCCAGAACAAGTGCACTTGGCGAACACCCTGAGGTGGCTGTAGTGAGACCAAAGGACAGTGCTCTGAACTGGAAATGAATGGCACCCAGCTGAAAGTGGAGAAACCTTCTGGATTGCCTCACTATCTTTGCATGGTAGTAAGCATCCTAAAGGTCTGTTGAGCACATCAATTGTCCTTCCTCAGAAGAAGTAAAATGGATTGCACCATAATCATATGGACTTTGTTTCACAAACTGATTTAGGAGGCTGAGTTCCAGAATGGGCCTGAGGTTCCTGGTCTTTTTGTGGAACCAAAAAGAATTGTGAATAGACTCTGGATCCTTGCTGGTGTGGTGGGGCATCTTGGATGACTTGTTTTTCCACCAGCTTATGTATTTCCTCTGCTGTCAAACTCATCTAACTGGGTAAAATGTCAAGAATATTCTTTTTGCTCATTGGAAGGAAAGGAATGGGGCTAACATAGCCTCCGGTGATTATCTTCTACACTCAAGAATACTGAGTAGTGGCTAGCTAGTCATGAGAGTGCAGAGATAAGAGGCCCCCCCAACTGCCTCCAGAGTGTGGCAGGCAGTCAACCATTCAGGAAGAGTGGAAGAGTTTCTCAGTAAAGAGACCTTGAAACTTTTGATTCTGCAGTCACCTCTGCCTCTTGGGTGACATCCATAAAAGTTATCCCCCACCTCAAAGGATCTGTAGCCAGAAGTGTCATTAACAAAATTCTGGGACTTAGAAAACCAGTTTCCTTCTACCCTTCTGGTCTTGGGAAAAAGTCCTTGGGGGGGTGAAAAAAATGTACTAAGGGAAACTATCAGAGGGAAAGTAGAAGCCATTGTTTGCTTCAACATGGTTCTCTCATGAGAATCACTTGGAACCATAGAAACTGTTTCCAAAGGTCCCACTGGAGAAGGAATAACCAAGAAGGGAGCTGACTGAATCAGACCTGGAGACCCTGCTGAAGGGGGTGGGACTAAGGCAATCCCCATCAGAAACTCCATATGAAGAAATTTCATCTTCATCCTATCAATGTTGGCTTCGGAAAGTCTTCAACGAACAAAAGGAACTATATGAAGACATCATAGAAGTTTTCTGTGAGATTGATGTCTTTCCTGAAGAATAGGGGAGTAGAGCTAAGGACTGGCTGACTCTGCGGAGAAAAGGCATGTGAAGGATAGTTCTCAGATAAGAATTGTTTCCTATCCAGATGTAGGATCCAACAGCCTGGGAATTTTTGGAGCTAGGCCTGATTGTGCAGTCAGATCCAGAGACCTCTTTCTAGGACATTCTTTTGTTTCTCGTTTTCTTTCCCCTTCCCTTTTTTCCTTCTCCTTTCTTCTGTCTCTCTCTCTCTCTGCCTTTTTTCTTTGGCAGGTTTAGCTTTAAGGAGAACTGACATGAAGCCAAAGTGGTCTAATCTCCCAATTGGGCAGGGAATACCCTTGAGCAATAGTTCATTCCTTCAGAAAACAAGAGCTATATCACATAACCTGAGAGACCTCAGAAATTCATAACTAAAAAAGGTCAGTAGTCTCAAAAATTTTAGTTATCAGGAGACACTGGCAGCTATTTCTCTGTACTCAGTATCTTGCAGAACCCTCAATGGAGATCTCTGTCTAATCTTTTATGCATCAAAAGATCCTACCATATTTGATCTCCTATTCCTTCACAGACGTAATGGTGCATCAAATACTTAATTAAAGGAACTAAACCCTCATTAGCACATAAACAAGACACTTTGCCATGATAGATTTGTATCCCAATGTATCTTTTACTTCAGGAACAAACTTCCACTGCTTGTCAAGCAGAGTAGCACCCTTGCCACCTTTAAAGTAAACCTAGATAATTGGATGACCAGCCTCAAATTTTCCCCCTTTCTATTTTGTCTTGCCTTCCTTGAGGCTAGAGAGAAATTTTAAATAGGGTTGTCTAACTAGGCTTGAAATGGTCTGCAGACAATTGCCTGGTGCTGACCTATAACTCGATGAACCTAAGGTGTGGTACTGAAGGAAGCAGAAGACTCACATTCTATGTTTAGACGGTCTGCCCCAAAACAGTAGAAGCCAGAGGCCTTATAGGACATTCTGGAAGAAAAACACAATCAGATAACCATAGAGTCCAATAAACAACACTATTCTTTTGAACCCTAAGAGTTAAACAGCAAAAGCTTAGCAATAAAGCAACTCTAGTGGGAAATAGTATTTCAATCGATTAATGGGTGAAGCTGAATGTAAGTTATACTGGGTAAAACTGGTTAGTGGGAGTGTGACAGTGGTTGAAGGACAGTATATAGGAATATAAGAGAGGTGGGAGAAGGTAGTAAGGGTGTGTGAGAAGGAGTTCTATTTTATTATAATTTTTAACTGTGATAGATAGAACACTGATCCAGACAGAACATTTTCAAGTTGAACCTAAAACTACAAGCATAGAGAGAGGGAGATAAAGAAAGACAGGTATTAAATCATATATACAGAGTTTGGAAGAAATAGCAAGATAAATTAACAGATGTAGGAAGCCTTTTGCTGACACCAAAAACTAAGGTGGGACTAGATCTCCTTGCTTTCTCCAAGAATGGTGTGATGAGTAATATTGTATTATATAAGATAAGGATAAAAGTAAAGGGACTTTGTTTATAGTATGATAAAAAAATACTGAACTCAAAAAAAGTGAGATATCCTGCTTAAATGAATGAGAGAGTAAATAAATAACCCCCTGCAATGATCAGAAATATAGGAGACTATGAATAGTTAAGAAGAGAATGAGTTCTTTATTCATTCTATAGTAAGATAAGTAAAGTAGGATAAAGGAATAGGAAGAAAGGATGCATTTGTGAACAAGTACTTTTTCATTTGTTATACCTCCTTACCCTCCCTTCTTCACTTACTTCCTTACTGCTATCTAATTCTCTTCCCTGACTTTCTTTCTAAATATACCATAAGCCTGTTTTCCCTCATTTCTTATTGCAATTCCTATTTATATTAGACTTTAATTTCTCTACAGACTGTCTAAAACTTCTCTAAGTATTAAGTGATTTTCATATACCTTGCATTGATTCTTAACCAATGTTTTATAGTATGTCTAATTTGTTATAATTATTTAAACTGCAGATGTTTCTATTTTATTTTTAAAGATTGTAAAATTATTTTTCGTAAAATGTTCCGTAGTAATTTGGAGCTTTTCTCCCTGGGCCTCCTCTGAAAATGGGCTTCTACACAGTCGGACTTTCCTAGTAATCAAATGTCAAAAAATTAATAAATAAATCTCAAACAAACATAAAGACCTGGATATACTGAGTAAACATCTCAAAAAACACACAATATAGTACAGTCCAACAGAGAAGAATGTAATGTGATGAAACCAGGCTTCTTTCATATTTCATACAGTCAAAAAATAATAATTTATTGCAATATTACATAAGCACTTTCACAGCAACTCCTTGCTGCTTCATCAGATGTATAAAATCACCCTATTACATCAACTTATATATTTATATATACACATCCTAATCACATGTGCAATTAAATCTTAAAAATACAGTACTGTTTACAATAAAATCACAGAAAACACTAGCATTCTATAACTCTATTTTTTAAATTATATAACAATCACACATATACTATAGACACATATTTATAAAGTAGAATAAACATTTCACCTAAAAAGTGCACGTGCTTTAAGTATAGGTTTGATAGGCACTTTCTCATTCAAACCTGACCCATAGTCTGCTCTCAACCTAGCAATCCATCTGCTTCCCGTGCATTCTGTTTTATTCTTTATATCACCCTTCCGTTGATTAACCATCACTTTCCCTATAGCTTGAAATTTAAAATAATGTTGGGGTGACGTTTCTTTTACATGCTTAGACAGAGTATTATTATTTGCTCCACTTTTAATATTATATAAATGTTCCCTAATATGATGCCTCAAAAGCATATCTGTTTTACCTACATAAAATGTATTACATAGAAAGCAACTGGCTAAATGCACTATATGTGCTGTGTCACATGTAGCAGAAATCTTAAATATATACTTCTTACACTGATCCTGGTGAAAAAATTCACCTGAACTATCAATGTAACTACAAAAATTGCACTGATGGCAAGACCTCCTTACTGTTTTCTCATGCTTCTTTTCACAATATAATGCATCACTATCAACAAGTTTCTTTGTGTAACATATCATTTGCTTCAAACATCTTTTCTTCTTGTATATAAAGTTAGGCTGTTCACTTACTATTTCCCTAAGTCCCATATTTGTGGTCATAATGGGCCAGTACATCCTAATATTTGTAATATGCCCTGAAGAACCAGTATATCTAATTGGAATTCTACAATTACTGTTCTTCATTTGTTTTGAGTTCAACGCTGGGGTGGTGTAGATGAAAAATAAGGTCTGCCTCTATCTGACCTACTCTTAGTAACTTTACACAATGTATTTTGTATTTTATTTCTATCATAACCCCGAGCGACAAACTTCTCTTCCAAATCCTTCGCTTCCCTCTCAAAATTCACATCATCAGCATTCACTCTCGATATTCTCAGGCCTTGACCCTGAACAATGTTGTTACAAATATAATGTGGCTGCATGCTGCTTCAGTGTAAGAAACTGTCTCTATAACACAGTTTCCTATATAACATAGTATCTACCTTCCCATCTTCCTTAACCTTAATAGATACATCCAAAAAATTAATCTCAACTTTAGAATAATCAACTGTAAACCTAAGAAATGTGGTACTACCATTGATATAATCAACATATTCCAACAAATCTTTAATTCCACCCTTCCAAATCAGAAATAAAACATCTTCAAATCTCCTGTAAAATAAAATATGCAAACTATATGATCCTGCCAAAACATGTTCCATCTTCCATATCAATATAATTAGGTTGGCATAGCTATTGGCACATGATGTGCCCATAGCCACGCCATCTCTCTGAATATACTTTCCATTAAATAAAAAGACATTACTATAAAGAATCATCTCCAATAACACACCTAGCAATTCCACCTTACTGTCAGTAAATTCATTATGTCCCATCAGATACTGTCTAACCCATTCAGTACCCACAACATTAGGAATGACAGTAAATAATGATTGACATCAAGTGTCACCAAAAACCATTCATTTATGTCAAATTTGGCTGGTGTAAAATCATATAAATCGGTCAAAAATTCCCTTGAGTCCTGTAATATATGATTTTTAGAATTAATTAATGGCCTTAATTTTTTTTCAATATATACTGACATGGGCTCAGTACTCCAGCATTGTCCTGAGACTATAGGTCTTAAGGGTGGATTAATCATATCTTTGTGTAATTTTGGTAGACCCTGTATAAAAGGTATCATAGGCGTATCTATAAAAAAATTATCATAAAGACTCTTGTCTATCAGGTTATCTAACAACATTTGCCTTATCCTATCTTTCATTCTGTCTATTTTTGTACAAATGTCAAACAAAGTAATTTGTCTATAATATTTTTCATCACCCAACATTTCCTGCATCTTAGTTATATACCATGTACAATTCAAAACTACTATATAGCCACCCTTATTAGCAGGCCATATTACCATGGTATCATCTTGTATTAAATCATGCAAGGGTATTCTTCCAGCAGCTGTTATATTATAGAAATTTCCAGTCATTTTGTTACCATAATAATCCCTGTAAATCTCTACCAAACACATTCTCACAAAAGCATCAACAAGTGGATGTAATATCGGTGTAAACACACTCGGTCTCCTAAATACATTCATATTACATTCATTTGCCATGTTAGAATCCTTAAATATATATTGTAGCATAACATTTTATGTAAACATTTTTAAATCAAAAACAAGCTCACTTATATCAATTCGTTGTGATGGCACAAACGATAAACCTTTCTGCAAAATTGCCAATTCATCTTTACTCAAAGTCTTGTCAGATAAATTGTATACTATATTTTGTTCCAGTACCTTTTGATGCTCAGAGCATCTAACAAATCCTGCATCGACTTGCACTTGTTTCTCATTCTGCTTGCTGACCTGGACCTTCTCCTTTCACCTGTCATGTGTGTGTGTGTGTGTGTGTGTGTGTGTGTGTGTGTGTGTGTGTGTATATATATATATATATATATATATATATATATATATATGTATCTTCTTCTTTTGGCTTTTCCCAGTTAGGGGTCACCACAGCAGATCACCATCCGCTCATGATTGGCAGTGGAGTTTTACGGTGTCAAGTTGCCAGCCCGACAACCAACCTTCTACAGAAGGCACACACATGCACGCACTCACACCTAGAACCAATTTAGTGTGTTCAATCCACCTACAGTATGTCTTTGGGATGTGGGAGGAAACCGGAGCACCCGGAGGAAACCCACATGACCACAGGGAGGACATGCAGACTCTGCACAGAAGGCACCCCAGCTGAGGATCAAACTGGAGAACCTCTTGCTTTGAGGCAGCAGTGCTAACCACTGCACCACCATGGCCACCTATATATATATATATATATATATATATATATATATATATATATATATATATATATGTGTGTGTGTATAAGTTGATATAATAGGGTGATTTTATACATCTGATGAAGCAGCAAGAAGTTGCTGCGAAAGCACTTATGTAATATTGCAATAAATATTTTGACTGCATGAAAGAAGCCACGGTGGTACAGCAGTAGCATTGTTGCCTCACAGCAAGAGGTTCTCCTGTTTGATTCACGGCCGGAGTGCCTTCTGTGTGGAGTCTGCATGTCCTCCCCGCAGTCGAGTGGCCTCCGAAAGACATGCGTGAATGGGTGTGCCTTTGCTGAAGGTTGGGCTTCAGGCTGGCAACTTGGCACCATAAAAAATCTACTGCCAATCATTAGTGGACCGGAGTTCCACTGTGGTGACACCTAACCGGGAAAAGCCAAAAAGACAAACAAAGAAGCTTGGTTTCATCTCATTAAATAGATAAATAAATAAATTTGATGCAACAAAAGGCTAACAAATTAGAAAAGGGAGAATTCTTGCCACCAAGAGCTCTTCATAATACTTGGTAGCATGCAGTATCTAGTGAAATAAAAGGATAAGTGTCTTTGTTTATATAGACTCAGATATTTTTGAGACAGGAGGTAACCTCACTGATAACAAGGAGAGAAAGGGCAAAAGTGGAATGTTGCTGCCACCAAAGTTCCAAAAGGTTAGTAAACAAAGAATGGGAGAAGAAGAAACTTCTGTTGCCAGATATTAAGTGAGTCAAAATCAAAGGATGAGGAAAAAAGAGTAGTTTCAACCCCCTATTGCACCGTATAGTTCAGTTCTGGCTTTTGAAAAAGCCTGTGAGAGTGACATACACAATGAACTTAGACAGAATTCTTACAAAAATATGCAAATCATAGTAAGGAAGAACAACCCTTGGTCCATAAGTTAAGATGTGACAATTTGACTAGACGTATGAACCCTGACAAGGATGGGGGGATTGTCTTGTTTAACAGCGTGGATTATACAACTGACCATGACTTTTTCTGATACTGACAAATATCAGATTTCCTTTAGGAATGAGGTTTCCCTTGCACATAGAAAAATTCAATTATTTTGGAAGACTCCATATTTTAAAATGTAATTTCAGAGGAAGTTTATAATTTTCTTAATTTCAGAGAAAGTTTATAATTTTCTTAAGACGGAGCATCTCCTACACCAATAGCTTTTGGTATTCCAAAAGTGCACAAATCTATACAACAGCCACCCTTCTGGGTGATAATTTCTGCACACAATAGTTCCACCTATCCTTTATATACTTTTGTGGATAGGATTCTGAAAGATCACTTGTTGAAGGATTCTTGGGATTTTTTGTCAAAAATAAATTAAATATGGTATAATGACAGGTATATTCTGTCCACAATAGACATGGTTGATTTGTTCACCTCTATTCCCCACCGTGTGGGTTTAAATTTATTTTACAAAGCTATCAGAGAGATAACTAGGCTAAGTGATACTATGATTAATTTTATCATGGCAAGTATGGACCACATCCTCACAAACAATTTTTTCACCTTTGAGAGTGAGCATTACAGGCAAGTCCAGGGGGTGGCAATTGGGACCACATGTGCCCCCATTTACGCCAACCTGGTCTTATATGCTTGGGAGAAAAAGTACATTTTTACCACTTCTTATAAACATCACTGGTATACATACTTCCATTATTTGGATGATATTTTTATCCTATGGAAGGATGATCAGGTTGATATTGATGGGTTTGTGGAGTATTTAAATCAAATATGTACGTATTTTAAATTTACATCCCATTGGTCAAAAGATTCCACCAGTTATTTGGACATGACCCTTTTGAAAGACAGAGAGAATAATAAGTTTTTATCAAAGGTTTTAGGAAAGAAACCTTTTTGAATAGTCATCTGGATTTCCAAAGCTGCCATCCCCTGTATAACAAGAAAAACATTTTGAAAGGGCAGCTTGTGAGAGCAGCCAGAATGTGCTCTGACAGAGAAACATTTTTGTGTGAAGTCGATTTGGTAACCAATATGTTTAAAGTCAGAGGTTATCCAGACAAAATTCTTACCACAATTGTTAAGGAGATGGTGGAAGGGTGGGGGAATAAACACAAACCCCTGCTCAGTAGTGAAGAGGTGATTTTAACATCTCAAGACCATAAAGACAGCCCAAGGTTCAACACAAGTATGGTTATACCATTCGGTGTAGGAGAAAAGACACTTAAGGCTATATTAAAAAAGAAATGGAATATATTTTGATGGAATTCAGTAATTTAAAATATTTTGGGACAATTCCCAATGTCTGTTTATAAAACAGGCAAAAATATAAAATATCTTATGGAGCACACTACATTAAATTTCCCACTGACACTCAAAGGCACAACTAAGTGCGGCAGATGTAACCAATGTCCATATATCTTGGACAGTGACCATATACAACTATAAGGTTTTAGGCATCATATTAGGTTACACAAAGGCAACTGTAATACAAAGGGTGTGATGTATATCAGTATTTGCCAAACATGTCAAAATTTTTATGTTGGCAAAATTGAGAGGAAATTGAGATCTACAATATATGAACACCTATATGTCATAGCTAAGGGCAATGTTAATAATGCCATATATAAACACACGTTAACTTGTCAAGGCAACACTAAATATAAATTTGGAACATTAGAAGTTGTGCCACAGAGTATAAGAGGTGGTTGGTGGGAATTCCAAATTGAATTAAAAGAACTTTATTGGATTATTAGACTAAATGCAGGGGTTGCACCAGGGCTCAATGACTATGTTTCATTGCTACCTGTTTTGAAGCAAAGAGCTTTGGATCTTTGAAAAAGGGTTACATTTCTTGTAAACACTATTTATTATTATTGTCATCTAATAGAATGTTTTTAGGATAATGCTTTAAATATTAAGTCGTGGATTATAATTATAGGTTTAGCTTAATGTGTGTTAATTATTTTTAGGAACTATTTTTCTGGAACAGTGATCCACTTTTTGCCTTTAAATTATTCATTGATGGTAATTGGTTGTACTATATAAGGAGGGACATTTTATTTAGTATTTTGTTCTGAAGATGTCTCAGAGTGATGTAAAAAGGATGAAAGCACTTAACCGAAGTTCTATTGGTGAATAAAGACGTTTTTACAAGTGCATTTATGTGGAGCTTATGTTGGTGTTTTGCCAAGGAGCACTTTTTTGGTTTTCATTAAATAAATAAATAAATAAATTTGATGCAATAAAAGGCTAACAAGTTAGAAAAGGGAGAATTTGTGCTACCACCAAGAGCTCTTCATAATACTTGGTAGCATGCAGTATCTAGTGAAAAAAAAGATAAGTGTCTTTGTTTATATAGACTCAGATATTTATGAGATAGGAGGTAACATCACTGATAACAAGGAGTGAGAGGGCAAAAGATGAATGTTGCTGCCACCGAGGTTCCAAAATGTTAGTTAACACAGAATGGGAAAAGAAGAAACTTATGTTGCAAACAAAGACTGAGATATTAAGTGAGAGGGGAGGAGGAGGCCATTTCCTGACACCAAAATCTAAAATTTAGGGAAAGATGGAATAAGGGTATTTGCTACCAACAAAGGCTAACCTGTTAAAGGTAGACAAACTTTTGCAACAACCAAACAATAAGTGAGTCAGGGAAACATGAACTCCAGCTGCTACCACATGATCTTTATGAAATTGTGAGGCGTTAATTGTGTGAGGAAAAGGTAAGCAAATAGAAAACAAGGAGCATAGGGAATGATTAAGAGACAACAGCTTGCTTACAGAAAATGGACAGGGACTTTGTTTCCTCTAAGGTTTTCTAATTGTTGAGGCAATTAGAAAAGTGAAGACTCAAAGAAGACTTTATTTCTATGAAAGACTGGGAAAGAAAAAAGAATAAAGGAAGAATGAGAAGAAGATTTTGCTAACACTAAAAACTGAAAGATAAACAAAGGTGAGAATGGCAGAGAAGAAAGTATTTGCTGCCCATCAAATGCTTAGAGTAAAAAAGGAGCTCATACTGTTATTAAAACCTAAATCATAAGCTGAAAACGTGTAAGAAATGGGGAAAGAAAGAGACGTGTGTGCATACACACACACACACACACACACACACACACACACACACACACACACACACACACACACACACACACACACACACACACACACACACACACAGTCAGAGGCAGATATGTAGGTACTTCTGATGTTCTTACAGTGGTAAAGCTAGCTTGGAAATGAATGTAAAATAATGACTTTGATACTACTGATAACCTTTAAAATAACAGAAGAGAAAAAAATTAAGGTACTATCATGGAGAATGTTATAGTGGGAAAACAAGATTCGATGAAGAAAGTGGGATAGTTGGATCAAAAGCCTTTGTAGTTACACCACATGTTGTGATTACAGAATTACTGATGAGTATAGTACCAGTATGTTTAAGAAGGTATGGTATGTATACCATAGTAGTGTGAGGTTATAGGATTGTGTTTGGCTTAGGTCACAAACTGTGAGGTTCAATGGTGGCTAGGTCTTTATGAGGCAGTATAGTAGTCAGGACTGTGACATAAGAGAGCTGTGAGAAAATGTTTTTAGTTTACTTAGTAGTCATGTATGTTTAATAGAATGTCTTGTTTACATATCATATATTCAAGATCTGTGACTAGTTAAGTATAAATGTACTGATATTAGGGTGGGTGGGAGGGTAGTGGAATGAGGAGCATCAGGAAGCAAAACAAAGTGGATTTTAACAGAAATGGCTGCAATAATTGTCCGCAAGTCCCAAATGGCAAGCTGAAACAGAGATGGAAACAAATATGTTTTGTTGGTAAGCTATGGACTGTTTAGTTATCCCTGGTAATACAACATCTAAAAGAATAATGTGCTCCTACATTGAGTTTTGCAGCCAGCAACTACAGTCAAAAAAAGAATGCGATTGATTATAAATAGAAAAAAGTAGATCGTACTGGAGGAGGGGTGTAGAGCATGAACAGTTCTAGAAATTGATAGGACCCCTAAATGCAAGTTAACTGGGGAGACAGCAGCCAACGGGGAGTTAGAGATATGCCTAACAAGACTTTAGCTGCTGTCATAATGTCTACAGTTGCCACTGTTGTTTTAAATGCTGAAACAGTCCTTAGAATTCATAAATAATTGTTGGAGCAGAGGCTGAGCAAAGCCCACTGTTCACTTTGACAAGGCTATGCTGCTTAGCAAAAATGAGATTTTGAGGCATGCATAATGCCATTGGTACACCATTCCATTAAATGCTCTAGAGAATCCCTCACATTAATCTACATAACAAAATGTAACTACACAGCCAGAGTTGCAGGGTACATGTCTGCGCTAATCTCGTAATAGTGCAACAAAGTATGCTGTTGCAGTCCCGCAGCAGACAATGGCTGTAAGTGGCTAATACCTTCATATACTTAAATTACTCTATTCGGATGTTGCATAGCACAGGCTTTTAAGAATTGTCAGTATCATTTGTGATGTGCATGGGCCTAGTTCACAGAGGTCATACTCACAGACTGATGTATTTTCATATAGCTCAAAAATACTAAGCAGTCACAGTGCTGCTGTTTTAAGAGCTGATTAGCATCTGAACAGTAACTTTTTCTACATCTCTATTCCCTTTTGTACTACATAAGGCATCAAATATTATGCAAGTGTTTATCAGTCTTAGTCAGTATATCCACTAATTATGAGAAGCTTTTTACCTTATTATGTTTGCCTGTTGAAGTACAGTTTTCTTTCTTCCCAGATTAAACTTTAAACCTTCAGCAGTTTTTCCCTTGTGGAGGTGGGAAGGTTCAAACACATAGTGAGCATGTCTGTTCTGTAAAACAAAACAAAAGAAAAATATACTGTTCTACTTAATGCAAATCTTAAATTGAAGTCAAGCATATAGAGAATAGAAGAGCTTAGAGACAATACAGGGAGACAAGTCACTTTGCATTTTAACAAATAACATGCACACTAAATGGTCAGTTAAATAAAGCACTTGCAAACTGTTTATGAGTTTTTGTAAAAGTCACAAAAACACAGGAAGTTAGTCATAAATAAACAAAGGCAATAGTGATGCAAAGATGAATAATGAGCATTTGGGTTTACAATAATATCAAACACTGACAGACCTCAGGATTCAATAAAATCTGTGTAGGCTCCATGTAGAGCCTACATGGAATGTACCCGTGTACATGGCCACAGTCCCACCTCGGCAGCGCGCCATGCATATTAATCATGGAGTGCTGCCAAGAGAGAGCATAGTAACAGGGATATTGAATCCATGTAGGCAGAACTGTAGCGGTCATCCCATGGTTGTGAACTGTCTAGGAAATTCCTGGTCAGATGTTATGTACAGGGTGAGACTCCCTGTAATGTACCCTGCTACTGTTGAAATGTGCTGTACATTAATATTTTGTGTTTTAATTTTCTTAATTTTTTTTAATGTCCATTGACGTGGAAAGCAGCAGAGCCAAGCTATGCTTACAGATACACTGCTGACACCTGCTAGACATCTAAAAATAAAAACTGGATGCAATTAATTATTCATGTCTGGTTTTGTTTAAGCCCGTTTGCACATCGCTGTGTGGTGCTTAGCAATGGTAACAGGTACCTTAGTAGTATATGTGAAGGTCTACTAATAGTAATACTATCCAAGTAGCTAAATGGGTAGAGTCACAGCCCACAACTTAGTAGGTCCTGGGTTTGATTCCCTAGCACTTATAACATTTTTTCAATATAAATTAATTTTTTTGTGTACTTTAAAATAAAATTGTTACATTTAGAAAAGCTGCATGGTGCTAAGCACTGCTTAAACATGGTCAAAGGTTATTCCTGTTTGCGTGTTGCTAAGCTTCACTAAGGCATGGTTGTATGAGTTTACAAACAGCTAAGCGGGTTTGAGTGCAGCTAAGCAGTGTGGTGCTTTTTTGAATGTTGCAGTATGATGTGAAAGGATGGGAAAACATCCTATATTAAGGGCAATAGGCAGGAATTCTGCAGCAGTCGTTGGAGTCTGTCTGTTGGTATGCCATGCAGTGTTGGAGAGGATGCATGCTTTCGGGTGCAGAAATGGGGTATGTTGGAGTCCAGGGTTTCTGTTGGGCTCATCGTACACAATTATGAACCTAGGCTGTTGCAGGGTGGTTACCAGTGCTTAGAATGTAAGGCTGAGGTCTGGGATCAATTGGCCAGGGAACTTAACAATGCTTCTGGTATCCCCCACACTGGTGAGCAGTGCTGTCATCACTATGACGACGGGAAGCATAAAAAGCTGGGAACAATGGACACCTGGGAGGGATGGGCATGCCCCAGACATATGTTTGTATTTCTAACAATACTTTACTAAAATACAAGCTGAATCTTTGCAAAACTGGTATGCATAATGGTGTAATTCTCTTCCAACAGCTGCATCTGAGAGGGCTTGCAACATGCAGTCCCAAGCTGGGCACCTGGACAGGATGTGCTGTGAGTGTGGTAAGTACTGATATATTACGATAACTCTAGTGAAATAAAAAAAAAAACAATAAAAACTGTAGTGTAATAAATAAACAATAAAAACTGTAATGCAATAACCAATAAACAACACCAGTAACAGTAAGCAATAAGGTGTAAAGCAGGACTGTGGTGTCATAATATAATTTCAGTAGAGCTGTATGCATTGCATGTCTATTGTAATGTTGCTGCAGTCAATGGTAAAACTGCAATAACTGTGGAATGCAAAAGTAATTGCTTGAAAAATGTATTGCACAACCCACAGTATGGTTCAAGGCTGCCTCCAGACCACTTTCAGTCACATAATGCTCTCTTTTCCTTCCACTCCAGAAACAGAAAGTATATGGGTGAGGTAGCCCACTTTATGGGCAGATATCGTATGTATATTTCACAGACATTTAGTAACAATACCAACAAAGTGTAAAGCAGAATTGTGGTTTCATAACAAATGTGTCTAAATACTTGCAGTAGGGCTGTATTCATTGCATGTCTGTTCTAATGTCACTGCAGTCTACTGTAAAACTGTAATAACTGTAGAATGAAGTAGTAATTGCTTGAAAATAATGTATTGCACAACTCATAATATGGCTCAAGGCTGTCTCCAGGCCAATTTCATTCACATAATGCTATCTTTTCCTCCCACTCCAGGAAAAGAAAGTATAAGGATGAGGTAGCCCACTTTATGGGCAGAATTTGTGTGTATACTTGCCCAAAACAATCACAGTCTCAGTGCATTAAACCGGACGAAAAGCGCTTCAGTTAATAAATGGATTTTTCAACCACGCTTGATATATTTTTCGTGATTTCATGTGTATACTTCACAGACATTTAGCAGCAATACCAATAAAGTATAAAGGAGAATCGTGGTTTTATAACATAATGTGTCTTAATACTTGCAGTAGGGCTGTATTCATTGCATGTCTGTTCTAAGTTTCTGCAGTTAATTGCAGCATTCTTTTCAGATGTCCCCTGCAGTTGCAGCTTTTGGGTTCTACTCCCATACCTACCAAGTAAGACATGATGGCTGTCTAGTCTACTTACTGTACACAAGCATACCTCTCAACTGTCATGCTTTTTTGTAATGTAATTACAACCACCCAATCTGTCTGTTCCATGAATAGCAGATAACTGTTTACCTGAAATGCACTGGTATTGTCAAATCCATTTACAGAGCACCTTGGTAGTCATGTACATGCACATTATGTGAAACAGTTCTGTGTAGCTGTGTACCTGCATTTCTTAGTGCTTGGCCCTCACTGTCCCATGCTAACAGCTTGAGAGGTATGCATGTGCTGCATCATCTATAGAGGAACTGTAGTCACTGTACTCACAACTGACACTGCACACCTGTAGAACTATGCATTAGGGGTCTTTTTATGGATATCATCTGTGACGTCACTAATGTTATGTTTTTCTCTTTCTCCCCACTCCTTATCTTTTTTAATTTATTATTATTTATTATTATGGTTTAATATTAATATATTTTGTTAAACTATATTTTGTTAAACTTTAATTTATTATTTATTATAATGATTTAATATATTTTGTTCAACTAACTATACTTTGTTAAACTTTAATTTATTATTGTTATTTATTATGATTTACTATTAATATATTTTGTCAAAATAGTGTTTTGTTGGCCTTATGAGTTATTTCATACTGGCTTATTGTTAACATACTTACTGTTATGTTACATAACGTTGTGTATACTTTAATATGTATTTGCATTAAATCAATATTATGTTAAATTATGTTAATACTGACATTTGTTTGGTTATTACTCACCTTAATTTAGTGTCATTACTAAATTATTACAGCACATCAAGATAGGCTGGTTCCCAGTGATCCACCTACTTTGCCTCCACTGGCCATGACACTGGGCCCCAGCACATATGGAATCCAAACCAGTGGTGCCTCCTCTTCTGACCCTGCACTACCTGCAGCATTGGGTAGTTATGTCCCATGGGAAGGGGATGGGCCTCCCTCTGGGTGCAATGGTGGAGGCAGAGTTGTCACCCATGATGAATTGCCAATTTTGGTGTGCAGGAACATGTACCATGGGTTTGGAAAATGCCTGTGCTGGCCTCCCTGGTGGGGCAGGCTTCACTGGAACCCAGCCTCCACCACTGTCAACCCCGGGGCAGTGACGGAGCAGTGCCGACAGTCCCATGGGTGGTGACATAAGTCATGCTGCTACCTTGTGGAGGCACATGGGACTACAATTCCCAACACCCTACCCTTCCAGGGTGTTCACCCCCTTCTTGTGTCACACACCACCCCTGACTACAGTCTTGTCTGTCTGCAAAAACATTGTAACCTGTGCAACTTATCTCCCCCACATATACCTATGTCTCTTCTCCAACATCCCACTCTCACCTTAAAGAGAAAATGGGCACCTGTCCCAAAAAATAAATAAATCATTCCATACATAGCTGCCAATTTCACACACATGTCCACTGGAAACATGTAATTTGGTCCAATTCACTTGACAACACAGTTATATTGTCTGCACTCCTCTCTCTGGGGGTGACAGTCCAAATTCATCTACAAATTCTGTCAAAGTGCACACAGTTGTTGCTGTAGAAGAAATGGATAGCTATGGTCCCTTCCGACACATACCTACCTGCCTTTCACTATGTTTTTCCTCCTGCTTGCACCCCATTTCACCACTTTCCTATCTCCCCATTTTTCTTTTCTTTAAAGATTTTTTGCACTATGCTGCTTGACATGCCACATTGAGCAGCATTGCTAAACTCATGTAAGAAGAACTATATTGATATATGTATTTTAAATGACAATAAACATGTACAAAATAAACACCTGTCCCCTATTTCGAACCCAAGTCCATCACACCTGCAGATCACTGCATTAACGTGCCATGCCACACAGCTGTTAATTAAAACAGGTGGTTTAAGCAAAATATAATAACTGCAAGTTACAGTCATTACGCAAGTTTCAGCAGAGCTGCACATCGTGCCACATCATGGAAACTTGCAGAAAGAGTCATGAAAAAATGGGAGTGTAACTTGGAGTCTGGTGCAAGAGTACACCAGTAGAAAGCCAGACACAGAGTAATGGAGTCTGGTGCAAGGGTACACCAGTAGAAAGCCAGACACGGAGTAATGGAGTCTGGTGCAAGGGTACACCAGTAGAAACCAGACATGGAGTAATGGAGTCTGGTGCAAGGGTACACCAGTAGAAACCAGACACAGAGTAATGGAGTCTTGTGCAAGGGTAAACCAGTAGAAAGCCAGACATGGAGTAATGGAGTCTGGTGCAAGGGTACACCAGTAGAAACCAGACATAGGGTAATGGAGTCTGGTGCAAGGGTACACCAGTAGAAACCAGACATGGAGTAATGGAGTCTGGTGCAAGGGTACACCAATAGAAACCAGACATGGAGTAATGGAGTCTGGTGCAAGGGTACACCAGTAGAAACCAGGCATGAAGTAATGGAGTCTGGTGCAAGGGTACACCAGTAGAAACCAGACACGGAGTAATGGAGTGTGGTGCAAGGGTGCACCAGTAGAAACCAGGCACGGAGTAATGGAGTCTGGTGCAAGGGTACACCAGTAGAAACCAGACATGGAGTAATGGAGACTGGTGCAAGGGTACACCAGTAGAAAACAGACACGGAGTAATGGAGTCTGGTGCAAGGGTACACCAGTAGAAACCAGACACAGAGTAATGGAGTCTGGTGCAAGGGCACACAAGTAGAAACCAGACACAGAGTAATGGAGTCTGGTGCAAGGGTACACCAGTAGAAACCAGACACGGCGTAATGGAGTCTGGTGCAAGGGTACATCAGTAGAAACCAGACATGGAGTAATGGAGTCTGGTGCAAGGGTACACCCGTAGAAACCAGACGTGGAGTAATGGAGCCTGGTGCAAGAGTACACCAGTAGAAAGCCAGACACGGAGTAATGGATGTAAGTGAGGTCTATAATATCAGGTAAATGTGCATGTTTATCAGCAACATTTACAAATGCACTTGCTAAAACATTAATATACATGTTCAGCTGGGACTCTGGTGGAGAAATACATCCATATAAAGCCATTCACATAATGATGCATGTAAAAAAGTATGTCACAGCCTGTATGTGTGCACTTATATCCTGACAAATACACCTATTGTAACAGTGACTCTGTAGCTCAGTCTGTTAAATGCTGTGCAGTTGGCAACATTTACCACACACCTTCCTGGGTTCAAATCCAGTGGTGTATAACATTTAAATTACATTATTGTGAAGCCAGCAATTAATGACTGAGTCATGCACTCTTGATCCACACAATGCATTCCAAATCAAATGGCTGTGTTTCACTGATGCAAGTCACAGGCCTGCAGATAGGAAAACACTTCACATATACCTGTAGCAACATTATAAAGTGTCAAGTCATGCATTAATATGCATTCAAAGAGGATTTAAACATGGTTAATGCAAATGAGGCCCACTAATATCAGAGTGCAGCGCACAATCCTTTCATAATCACATTGCAGATTAGCACTTCTGCACAACTAACATACACATATGAAGCCCATGCTAGTGATAATGACTGCCAGCATACACATTCCAAATGAGTACCATGCTGTAGCACATTGCCTGACAGTTGCCCAAATGGTTGACGTAATGTTATATTTACCCCCTGTGTTGCTCAAGGACACAACAAACATGTTGCCTAGTACACTGTTAGTGATACCATTGCGTAATACACTTACCTTAAATGCATGCCTTAATTTGAGTGGAAGTGGTACCCTCACTCTGGCTCTGCCTCTACTTGAGTGTAAGTGGTACCCTCACTCTGGCTCTGCCTCTACAACAAGGCTGACATAGCTGCTATAGTTACTCTTACAGCTTGTTGTCCTCCAAAGTGTTCACACTCTCTGCCTATGCCTATTGCCTGTAGCATCAGCTACAGCCTGTAGCACACACATCTGTATGTAAAAGTATCTGCTACAGACTTACCCTCTGTGATGACATAGCCTTCTCACCCCAGTAATGTCCAGCACAACATATCAGAAAGGTCTTCTAATCTACGTGAAGGCCTTATATCTTGTTCAGTGGTTGCATGCAATTAGCTGATGATACTGCAAATCAGCTGTGTTGGATGCAATTAGCATTTCAGAACCACAGATTGGTTAAGAGGCAATCACCTGGTAATGAGAAGCATGTTAAAAAGGCAAACAGCTGGCTATAGGGAACCAGTCTTTATGAGACTTTCTTCACACAGTGAACGCGTTGCCAAAAACATTATATATCAGGACATATCAACAGAGGAGTATTGTACTCCATCAGGTGTGTAACCTTTTTGCTTACAACATGATGCATATGTGTTAATATACGTATGGGGGATGGGCATTAAACCTTTCTTAGAACTGTGATAGCAACATGTCAGTTATCTCCACATTTGTTACACCTACAGAGGATGTACAATACATCAAGGGGTGAAATGTTTTTTGTCAATGTGGCACACTGGTCTCATGGGACTGTACTGTCCCTTTATAGTGGTTGTAATAGCACACTGCTATTTGTTTGTCAATGTTGTGTTGACATATTATCAGGGGTGTTGCCCCTTGGAGATACAGTACAATGGACCCCGGTGTTGGGTATATGATCATATAGCAGTATCTGTCATGCATGGCACACACGGGAATAGCTGGCTATTGCTAGTAGCTTAGTTGTATCCATACACTTAGTATATTTGCACACTGTAGAATATGGCACGTGTGATCAGGCAGTGGATACTGCCAGTCATTATGTTCATGTTGTATGTCTACATTGTGTACTTCCACGTATGTGATCCTGATGTGTTCCCATTTTGTTGTTTTTCAGGAAACATGTATCTCAGATGCCGTGCACCTTTCATGGATGCTGAAAATTATATGATACTGGAAGGCCTCTGTCAATAACATGAACTCATACTGTCCAGGAGGAGGCAAAACAGGGAACAGCAGGCAGCACTCTGGCTGACCTTGTCTGTGACGTGAGTGGCATAGGTCATCAGAGCAGGACATATGAGCAGGTTTAACACCGTAAAACAGACATGATTAATAGTGCATGCAGAGGATCAGCAGATGTAGCCAGGGATTGTAGTGTCACTGGTGGAAGGCCTGCATCAGAACAACCACTCTTGGCCACTGAAGAATTCCTGCCAAACTTAGGAACACATAACAGCTCACAGGCATCCATCACACTGCACATTGTTGATGTGGGTGCCACAGTTGCCACACCAGAGGAGTGTCCAGGTAAGCTTAATTTGATCAGCATTGGAATACAGTAGCAGTCAGTGTATCAGGGTATACATATTATTATGTGGGTGTCAGGTCTTTGTTCTTTGAGGGGGGGTTAACTGCAGTTTGAATCACATGCTCAGATTTTGATAAAAATACCAATTAACACAGTAGCTACTGTAAATGTGAGCTATATGGATGTATTACCTTGTTATAGTGCAACATGCAGTGTTACTTACATTACCTCCACTCAACTTTTCACAGGTCCATCAGGTGTCAGACAAGGCCATCGTCCTGCTCCTGGTAAGCACAACACTGTTTTGTTACATATGTAGATGTACAGCAATGTATTCCCTAAAGTGTCATCCCAGGCCTGCTACCTAAATTGCTGTACTGTCAGCGTGATTGCCTCTTGCACAGATATTTTCTGACTGTACACATGTTAGTCATACCTATGCCTTGTAGGTGTGACCACACTGAAAGATGTGACATTATTGTTCGGACATTACAGACTGTCATATGTGTCAACTGTGCAGAGTCTTCACAAATGTCAACAATGTACCTCATTGTTGCTGATGAGATTGCTGTGTACACAGCTTTTATGTACAAGTAACTACAGTGGTTTGTGGGGAAAGTAGTGTCTTCATGTCCTACTATATGAGGTTGGCTTTTAAACAGGTCTGTATTAGTGACAGCAGTGTATAGAGTTTTACATATATTGCAACATAGTACTGCAGCTCATAATAATGCAGGTATTAATGTGTTGCTTTTCCCTTTATTATCACAAGTGACCAGGGGAGTTGGTCACTGTCCTCTACACAACCTGATGTCAGGGTCTTTTCTGACTCTGATGATGATGGTGGCCAGAGTGAGGTATGGGTGGGGGTTACAGGAGCTGAATTTTTCCCAGAGGTTGACATCCCTCTTCTGCCCTCATTGACACTGCACACAGTCAGTATGCCTAAACTTACCCAGTCCCCAGAGACCACAGATATTCGACAGTCACAGGGTGGGGACATTGAATAGGAAAGTGTGGCAACTATGGCTCCAGTGAGTGTAGACAGTGGCCATAGCCAGAGATCTAGTGTGGTTCCACACAGGCAAATTGATGTGGTGCTCACAGGAGGCCTGCTGCCCTTCCACCACCTGTTGAAGGTGTCACATCACGCGTCATTGGGCATATGTTCAGGCCATCAAAAAGGCATAGGCACATTCTGAAAGGAACTTCAGACATATGTGCAGGGTTATGGATGCAGCACTGTCTGATATCTGTGACTGCCTCCACCACATTGATGGTACCCTGGATTGGTTCACTGATGCAGTGGAAAGAAGATAGTCTGAGACAGATTGCAGAATATCTGTCTTGGAACACAAATTGTCTGTGCTGGAATATCTAGTTGGAGTTGAGCATCGACCACATGGATGTAGTTTAGCAACCCCATCTGCTGGGAGTCCTTATGGCCATGCACAATCATGGTTCTGTAGTGGCAGTACATCCAGCAGGACAGAGAGAAGCGTGCTGTTCACACCAGGACATGGCAGAACATGGGTTCGTAGTCCCAGCAGACAGCAGTCACCATCAGGTACTAGCACCACTTCTGACCTTGGCCATGGAGATGCCAGTGCAACTCCTGGCAGAGCCAGTTCCCATGTTTGGGGGTGGAGATAGTCAACCAGCTCTACCATGTATGGTTCACAGCTGACCAACATACACACATGTAGGGCTAGCACTGAGCTTGACTGTGTTCACGCACACACACACCACTGTCAAATTCAGGTCACCTACAGACACACACAGCACATTTCTGTGGTCCATCTTGCCTGCTTCCCTTCCTGACTCACACACATGCTTTCAACCTATTGGGTCAGTCTAGGCCTCCTGAATCCCCACACAACACCCAGTGCAAGTGATGATACCTGTGCCACATCTCTGTCATCCTTGTCACTGATGCAGGGAAATGAAGCTATGTGTCTGATGCACAAGGTGACTACATAAATTAATATGTAATTGTGTAATCCATTGTTGCCTTTGCCATGCTACTTGTACTGGTTACTGACAGGTACTGTATGCTGACATTTGTAATGAGTAAGCCACATAATTTTGTGTACCTTATGTTGTATGATAATGTAATGGCTGTATACTTACACAATGAAAGGTGTGTCACAGACCTGTTTATGTTTCAGTTTAAGGAGTCTGTAGGGGACATCCATAGATACACAGCAGCAATAAACCCATAGACATCACTGCACAGGATGGAATGTCAGCATAGAATAAATATGTCTTCAGCAAGGTACAAAACTATAGGTGCATGGCTCCATAGGCTCATATGTGTATACCAGGCTAAAAAGAACAATGGCGTCATCCAGCCTATTCATGCATGCCTAATCTATAAAAAGTTATGATACCCTTGATAAGTGTCACCAGGGTTTCAGGAGATAACACATCTACAGGCTGTGGTGATGGAGATGACCTATCTACACATTTCCTGTGTCCATTACAGATATTTGTCCTACACCAGTTATGAATGTCTTGTTCAGCATCTTATTGTATAACTTACACATGATGTATGTTACACCAAATGTGTGCTTCAAATGCATGGGGGGCCTGTTATATACAGGATGTCGTGTCTGTGTTACATGCCTGTCTCTCCACCATGTGCTATTTATACCACAGTGACAGTGCAGGTGTGTAGAACAGGGAGTACATGTCTTAGTCCTGTCTTGGCTACATGGCAGGTACACAGCGGGATCCGAAAATTCCATGTATGGCAGCCATACACATCCCCTCCAAAGCATGTAGGACACAGACTACACATATAGGGTCTTGACACAGACTGCATAGGGCATGTTATCTATAATGCATATTGGTTTATCATGGAACCTGTGTGGCTGTTTAGTTATAAGATATGCCTATGTATTGACATAGCAAAGATACCGTTGCACTCAATGATAGGTGTAATGAGTGCCAAAGTCAGTATAACAATGACAGTCTAGGTTTTACGTGCCATATCTTTCTGTACAGGTTGCACAAAAATGAATGGATCCCCACATCTTACTGACCAGTGAAGTCAAAGGCTACATTACTCTCTGTATTCATAACTTCATGAATAATAGCTCAACTGTTTGTGGTGTGCAGTCACCACCATATTTTCCAGGGATGGATGACTTTCCAAAGGATAGTATTGTGTAGTCGTTGGTATTTACTATTTGTCAGTGGCTCTGACAACAACTGAATGTGTGTCTCAGACCATCCTTGATAACTTGGTCCTGTGTGAGATTCAGTGAAAGCAATAATAATATTCAATCAGCTGCTAATGTAGTCAGTCAGAGGTCACTGACAGTGGCAGTGACTGCAGAGAAGGGAATAACTAGAAGGGGTACTCCATTAATAATGTCTGTGGAAATCCATCATTGACTGGCATCATTGTAGCACAGGTCTCCAAATGCTATCTTCCCAGAATATGAAACTTGCATATCCACCAGCTGATATACCACTCTGTAAATAAACTACACAGTTTTAAGCGAGGCCTGCTGGCCTAATATTGTCAAACACCTTGTCAGGCCATGGTAGGTGGAGTGATTCATATTCCCCTCATCCATTGCATAGTTTGACACTCACTGAGGTCCACCAGTTAGGGTAGGTGGGTGTGATGTGGCCTTGAGAAAAACAAATGATGTGTGTTCCAATGTCAGTAGTGTATATATATATATATATATATATATATATATATATATATATATATATATATATATATATTCATGATAATTCCTTTTTTGGTGTTTAATATCACACGACTCAGAGATCTAGGGACACTGCTTGGCACAGCATGCTAATTGTCCTTTGTGAAAGTAAGTATTGCAGTTACTTTCATCATGGTCTAAGAGGAGAGTAATCCAAGGTGTCTGTATAGAGCATAGACAAACATGTTTGGGAAGTGCAGTATGTATACCCTGTGAAGGTGGGGGTTTTACACAGGTATTCTGCAGCTGGACACTACCCAAGCGATATGTTCTGGAAGGACACAATTACCTTGTAAAGACTGTGGAAAGCAGGATAGTCCATGGATTTGCCAGTGCCTGGCAACTACTAATGCTACTCTCACCAAAACCACTCTCACATAGGATAGCATGCCCCGATACATTTTCTGTCATCACACGCAAAATGTTACTACAACACTCATGATGAGATGCAAGACACAGCCTGTTTGTTCATCCATATAGCTGTCCCACATCATGAAAGGCTGTGTAGGCTGCACATGCCCTTCTCCAGGTAGATGCTTTGATTAGCAACCTAGGCACACAATTGGCTTTTGCATGTATTATACCTTCTATTCAAGGGTTTGTGGTATGTCACTAGGGAACTGACAAGATGGTGATTAGGAGCACTGCTGCAGCATCACAATATAATGCGCAATGTCCAGTGACATAGATGTCAAGGCTTGCTGAAACAAGCAACACAGTGGTGGTGATCCATTGTAGGTGACAATTTCACAGCAAGTCTTGCATCCTGACCTTCAGCAGATTAATGGTGGATATCTGCATGACATGACTGTGAGGCCTACTGCGGTGGACTGGCCACCTTTGGCTAATATGTGCCCACCTGCCACATATCCTAGGCATGTCATACTGTACAGTTATGTACCTGAAACACATGTCTGTGTTCCCTCATCATGTCAGACCTCAAAAATGACAGTGTGAAAAGTAATGCATGTGGTTTATAAATGCTCACTAAGGATAGCTGCACTCCAGATTTATTGAAACAGTGTGATTTCCCAGAGACACTGCAGGTGCCATTCACTACTGGAAGGGCACATAACTGAGCAATTGCTGGCTACAGGAGCAGCTCCATGAATCCAGACACCCGTTGTACAAATTTGGATGTAAGTGTGTCTATCAAGATATATCATTAGACCATGGTTTGGGGTGGCATTAAGTGCCCACCAACTGTGTTGCTTAGTAGTGTTGTAGATCACTTGCCCAAAAGTTTGTCTATGTCATTAACTACATTGCCTTGGGGCAGTGTCATGATATCCTCACAGGAGGAACCAATGTACTGCGTCATGTGTTTACCAATATGGGTGACCACTGCAGCCCCCCCCCCCATTGTGAGGTCCTCCCTGGTGGGATCTGACCACAGATCAGCCTCATGAAAACCACCAGAAGTACCCCCTTTTTAGGCAATATAAAGATATATTTCAACAAAGCAATTTATTACCTCTTCTAGGATGGTTTACATAACTTGACTGCACCTCCACCCTCAGCTGGGACAGGACAAGTGACAGTATGCACAGCTCTACACCCATGCATTATGCAAGCCGCATTACAACTGCATGGACTCAGCTGTACCTGACAAGAGGAACACAGGCTCCTCATGGCACAGCAAACCTGCCTCATGGACAACTGCCATTAGCAGGCTGTACAATAAAAGGTGGACATTGCTGTGTGACAGTTGGGGTGAGGACAACCCCCCTAAGATGGAGGCACAACCTCCTCAGCTAAAATAAGCACATAGGTTCATAGGTTCATAGGTGTGTACTAGGCTAATGGCCCTAGAGCCTTTATAAACCTAGTCCATAAAAGTGCCCTGGCATCGTGCTGCCTGACGTTAATTCCCTGACATAGTGTTACTGTGATGTTGTGCAGACACAGTAAGTGACAAAATTAGGCACCCACACAAAGCAGAACCACAACCCACAGTGTAGTTACATGTGTAACCTCAAAGGACAGGCCCAGATTTTTGGAGAACTCATACATAATGATGCCACATATAATGGGTCTGTCCTGATAAGTAACCTGTAGTCCCACAGGTTCGGCATTAACTTCACTCCCCTGTCCCCACCACATGTGCCACATGACATTTTTGCAACCTGTCCTATACTTTCCAGATCTACAGGAGCAGGTCATAACTGGCCTCTCTATGGGGGATATGCAGCATCTATTGAACATAACATCCCAGGCTGCATCCTACATGGGACCTGAAAAGGATTACTAACACCACTGGGAACACCTTACAATCATACTGAAACCACTGGCTGCACCCTGGCAGACTGGACAACTGCAACTGTTATACCCTTGCACAGAGGTGGTGGATCCACTGACCACCAGAGCTATAGACCTCTTTGCCTGAGTTTCCCTATCTGTATGCCCATAGGGCCAATCAACATGGAGCTGGTCAGCACACATATATGTGATCTACACACAACTGACTGCACACAATTTGAATGTCTGACAGTGGATCGTGGCTGTTAAATGTGGTGGACATTTCCGAGGCAATCACCAAGGACCAGGGTGAAGGGACATCAGGGCATGCAACCTCCTGGACTTAGCCAAGCCATCTATATCCCCCACTCAGACATAATTTACAAAAGCACCCACTTAGGCATAGATGATAATATCATTATAAGGATCACTAGGTGGCCCATTGATGGCACACATACTCAACATAGGACATCAACCTCCAATAGCTGATCTGTGAGCAGCAATGTTCAACAGGGTTCAGTCCTAGGTCCTCTACTGCTTGGAATCCATTTAACCATGATGCAAGTGAATACTGAATGTCTGTGGCTAACAATGTTGGCTGATGCTCGCAAAATGAGAGCACTCATAGAGTCATTGAGTTATGTCTATATCCTACAACGGGTATTGATGAACAAATGCCTGTTGACATATTAATGGCCACAAACTCCATGTAAATATATATGTAGTATAATTCTCATCAATAACACCTGTGTACCTGGTAAGTAGCACATCAGTAGCAACATGTGATGTGCATATTCAGGGGTAATACAGCTGGACACACAAGTCTGACTGCACACATTTACACTTAATGTGCATGAGCTCACCATGTCTCCCCAGTGGTATGATGGAAATCATATGTCATAACTGGGGGCATAGTCAAACATAATTGAAATATTCATAACCTCCATGTACTCTTACCTCAGCGTGCCAATATCTGAGTGCAATGGCCATTTGGTAATGTACCTTCCCAAGCACTACTGGCAATTGCACACAATAGTATTGTCCCTCACAAGGGAACTTGACATCTTCAGTATCTGTTCAATGGGGATTGTCTGAAATCAGTGTCATTGTAGCCTTTGCAATATAGTCTACTCATGGGTGATCTCTGCCTTGCATATGGGCCAATGTGTGACTCTGCTTGATTGTATATGTTGCATATCTGTAGGTGGCATGTTACATGGATTAATCACTCTAAGGATATTAACCTAGTATGTGACGTTAATAATGCATGCTGTTGAGAGAGATCCATCTAGCAGACTTTAACACACCTTTGAAACAGAACCCTGCCTAATGGCAAACAGAGCACCTCAGTGGACCTTAGCACATGCCATCTGTATGACTGACTGGGTGACCATAATTTCCCCACAGTATTTTGAAAATTAGGCATTGTGGTGTCAGTCAAATGAGTTTTCAGTCATGTGAAGTAGACCCATGTATACACATATCTATACATGGCAGGTCATTTTGATCAAGGGGCAACAGAATTGCACTCAGTTTAACTAAGTGTAGTATGAGCATGCCCAGTGTGATTGTCAGTATTTATAAAGTGACTCCAGCCCACACCTACCTGTACTCCAGTCTGGGAATTTTTGTGTTGCAGACAATGACATCTGTCCCTATTTCTGCAGTACTGCACTTCACTCAAAATGTCCATGGCATTCTCCATCTGTTTGCTATAAATAATATGTGACAGAGGGTAATAATGTTACACCACACATAGAATGACAGTCTGTAACAAATATATAATAATACCTCACATCCAAAAGATGTGAATACTTGCAGATTTAAACCATCAACACCATCCCCCATACTAACTCTTTTAGTCCAGTGAGCCACACATGTTGCCAGACAGAAAGGACTTATTCATGACACAATCAACAGCATACATAAGTACATTATTCCTGCATTAAGTGAGACTTAGAAAATGTATGATCAATTTCTATGTTACTGCCCTGAGATTGCCTGGCTTGCTGATATATGAGTTACTGTTAAAACAGGTATATGGGAATACTGCTGTGTTGTGGGTGGGGGAACAATACCACATGTTCTACTGGGACACACAAAAGTCCAACTATCATGTGATCACACTGTTTAATATCTTCCTTGACTGATGTAGTGAATATTCCAACCATGAGGCCTAGTGAATATTAAGGAACACATACTAGTGGACTGGGTATCTGCAATCTCATGTGGATGTTATTTTTGTCCAAATAGCCCAATATATCTACATGCATTAATGCAGCAAATCCATACATACAATATCATTTCATAGTAATTCTTTCAAGTACTGTGTAGGTTAGAGACTTACCTTGCAAATGCAGCAGTTGACGGAACAGTATGTCAGCGCTGACTCTGATGCAAGCAGTACACAGCCAATACATGGATAGGTACAGGTTGTGTGGATTGCCTGGCTTCAATTTTATTATATGTATGTGAGTAGGAGTAAGGTGTCATCCCCTAGATCCCTAGGTTGTCAGTGAATGTGCTATGCTTTGTCTCTTAGCCATAGCCAGGGCATACTGAGCACACCTACGTCTGCCTACAGGGACATCAGCAGGGGGTTCTTTCTCTGAGTCCTCCAGTGACTGTGGCTGTGGTGATGTAGGCACTGGTGGGAAACTGTGCATCCCTTCCCTTTGCTGATCCTACAGCAGCTGTTTCCGCAGAATCATACTGTGTAGCATTGCACATACCGTGAACATATATGCACTTGTGGCTGGAGAGTACTGCAGGGCTCCACAGATATATCAAGGCACTGGAACCATGACTTCAGAAGCCCAAACACATGCTCAATGATGTTCCTAGTTTGTGTGTGTGCCTCACTGTGGCTTTCTTCCATGGGTGTGTGTGCATTTCTGATGGGTATCATTATCCATGGTGCCAGGGCATAGCCAACATCCCCCTGTAAATGGCTGTGTGGGATGTCCCCCCAGCAAACAACTGGTACAGCTGTGATTCATGCCAGATATGGGAGTCATGATAACTGCCAGGGCTGCCAGCACACACATACATGATAATACCCTGAGCATTGCACATGACCTGGCAGCTGATGGTGAAGTACATCTTGCAGTTGAGGTAGATTCTACCCTCTTCACTGGGTGGTGCCTTGATGTGTACATGAGTGCAATCTATGGCACCCAGTACTTCAGTGTAGTGTGCTACACAGTAGACGTGTTGCATATTGCTGGCCCTCACCTCAGCAGTGAGGGGGAAAAAATGTGCTCACTGGCATGAGGTAGCATGGCATCCAGGAACTGGTGGAATACCATGGATACATATGCCTGTAAGACCCCATCATGTCCCCAGTTGGACTTTGGAAAGTATCTGTAGCTAGTACCCTAAGGGCTACACATACCTTTGTTTCCACTGGGATGGGTTCCCCTCTCTTGGCTCTGGGTCTGAGCTGAGGGCAGCAGAGCTCAGTGAATTCTTGTAGTATGTCCCTGTCCAACCTGCAGCGCTCTACAATCTCCAGCTTATGTAGCTCTTGGAAGGTTACCCTGGGCCAGAATGCTGTTCTCCTTCTCCGTCTAGGCCTATTGTCAGCAGCAGCAGCAGCACTGACCTCTGCTTCTAGCACATACAGATGTAGCAGACTAGCATTATCTCACTTAAAATTCCTAAGTCTGTACTCCAATAGTCCAGAGTTGTTGTGTTGTGTCTTTCGGCTTTTCCTGGTTAGGGGTCGCCACAGCGGAACTCCGATCCGCTAATGATTGGCAGTAGATTATTGGGGAAAAATCAGAATGTAGGGTTATGCATACTTTATACAGCTCTGATGTAGGTGCAGAATGTGTGGTTGGTTAACTATGATGCATTTCACCTGCCTACAATATAATTAACATCATTTAATGGCCCTACTTCAGTGTGCGACTCTGCGCACAGCGCCGTGGTGGGCAGCATAGCTTTAACAAGTCAAAACATCTAACTGCATGCATCTGGTTTTCAAACATGCTCAGCAAGGTGGCGTGCCACACAAATATGTGCAACAAAGCTTAAAAGAGCTTAGAAGTCAGTGGACACACCCCTCCTGATCTTAGCTACATCTTGTGTAAACATCAACATGGCCTAAGCCTACACGAAGGGATATGTGGACACAATTACCTTTTTCTGCTATTCAGTAACTCCACCCCATTTGCATATATATCCATGCTCACAGCCTGGAAACTACATGCTTCATAGCCCTGCCACATTAGCAACAGCACCAATGCACCATTCTAGGGACTCCACTCAAGGGACTGTAATACATTCCTGTCACATAATATTAATTTCTTTTTCTTTCCATTTTTTTTTCTATAAAGCTTGTTTGTACACTGTGGCGTGCAGCGCAAACATGCAGAACTAATTAAAAAAAAATAATTTAACTTATTTCCTTTAATTTCCAACATACAGGTTAATAGTTTTGCTCATATATGTATGTGGTATTACATTTTCAGTGGATTACTGTCCACATATGTAGAGTTTTACACCTCTTTATGTCTGTCTACACTCCTGTACATGGACTTTTTCTGCGTATACTGCAGACACTGACACGGGACCTGAACAGATGCCTATCTGCTTGTTGGATCACTCTACCTGCCTGATTTGCATGAGATTCACCGGCTTATGAGGCCATTTGCAGGCCATGATGGAAGTTTCTGTGTTTGCGAGTGTGTGTACCACTCAGCAGCACTTACTGAATAATAAATTGGTCACGTCCATGTATGTAGCACAACACGATGCCTACATGGAAAAAAATGTGTAGGCTTTATTAACCCCCCCCCCCCATATTTATATTTTCTGACTAAACTGGTCCCCAAAAGAAGAACAGTTCTGTATGTGCTATCCATAGTAATTCATTTCTGCCTGTTACATCAAGTTGTGAAAAATATATGAAAGCATATCTCTTGCATATAATATGAGGTAAACAAAGATGTAATAACAGTTCAGTGTTATATCATTCACATGCAAAAGCCTTGCAAAGATTACATTGGCAAAGCATATTTTTCCAGAAAAGTAAGCATAGCTGTATCCAGTTACAAGTCATGCTGCATAGCTAATCCATTTACAAATGGAATAAGTAGGCCATACGAGTAACGTATACAAAAGGGAGTTTATAAGTTTGAACTCTGGGTAAAAATTGAAAGAATCTTTGCAAGTCTATACTGTAGTTCCATGACTGCTTCCTGAATTGAAACAATATTGATAGAGTGGTCAAACGACATTGGCATCATATGAGCAAATATGTGATGTGAAGAAAATCATGGTCCCAACTAGCATCTGCAAAAAAACAACAAACTGAAGCAGAGTTTGTAACAAAAGTGTTTATCTGCTATGCTTACTATCTTAATTAATACAAGCAGCACTCGCTCATGTATTGACTTTTGAAGCCAGTGAGTACAGTCAGAATGAAATGAGATGGATTATTCCTTTGATGATGTATGCTAGCTTTAGATAAGAAAAAAAGCTACAATGTAGCAAAGGGAATCAAGCAGGAAAAGGACTGGAAATTGGCAGAGCTTCTTACTGTAAGACAGGTGAACAAGCAGCAGCTGATTAAGAATCAGCAGTAAGGTTGCTAAACATTTTGCCAGTTATACCAATTGCTGTGATTGCTGCTATTGTTTGAAATAATGAAACACTTTACCCTCTTTTTTTCAAAGGTTTCTCACTTTAATGTGTTTGTGTTGTGGACTGCAGTTCCATTGCAACACTGGACTAAAGTTTAAAGTTCTAGCAGTAGAAGCTGCCTTATAGGGGTGAGTGGGTTTCAATAACAAAGTTAAAATGTCCATACTGTAAAATAAAATAAAACAGAGTTCTGTTTATGAAAATCTTAAATGAAAGTTACAAATATTGGGCATGAAAACATTCAGAGGTAATACAGAGGGATGAGACATTTTAGGCATTAATAATTAACATATATATAAATAAAGACATGCTTCTGGAGCATTTCTCCCCGGGCCTCCGCTGAAAACAGGATCTGTGGAACCTAGTCAGACTTTCCCGGTCAACAAATGTTAAATAAATAAATAAAATAAATAAATAAATAAATATATATATATATATATATATATATATATATATATATATATATATATATACTGGATTTGAAATATGGACAATAGAATGAAGCACTTGCAAATTAAGATAGAGTCGCTTAAGTATAGGAAATTAATCACGTATAGTCTGACTATAGCAGTAGGATAAAAATTCCCAAACACCAACACAAGCAACAATGACGCAATCAAAAATAATATACAATTCAAATTTAAAACAATATCAAACAGCAACTAAAAGTGATTAACTATATCCAAAGTAAACACAATGTGGCACACACTAGCCAAAGCAAATACATATCTTATTACAGCAATGTTTGAAAATATATTAAAGAGAAAGAAGATGAAGTAATATCATAGTGTTTTGCATCATTAATTTTCAACAGCCAAAGAATACATTGGCAACATTTTATTTTCAGAAAACTGTAATTGTAATTACATCCACTACCTGATTGCACCACCTGTCCAAGCTAGAAGCAACAGGAATAAGTAAGCTGTGTGGGTTAAGCAAACATAAGGGAGTTTACAAGTTTGAATTTCAGAGAAAACTGAAATGTATGCTTGTCTACACTGTTGATTGATACCATTTCCTGAACAGGGAATGTATAGATTAATCAGAGGTCCAAATTACATTGGCATCATACTAAAAAGTATAAAATGTGAAGAAAAACAAAGCTCTATTCAGCATCTGAAAAAACAATCAGCAAGGTGAGGCCGAGCTGGAACAAATGTATTTGGCTGCTATGCTATGGGATGCTTACCCATCCCTCTTAATACAATGTTAAAAAGCAGCATTTGCTCATTCTTTGACTTTTGAAGCTAACAGCTAAAGGAAACAGAATTAAACTGATTATTCCTGTTGTGAAGTGTGTTGACATTGATGAAAAAAAAAATATTCATTGTATTAGGAAACTGGAAATTGTCATGGTCCTTTACTATAAGATGAGTAGGCAGCAGCTGAGTTGGTGTCAGAGTTAAGGTTACCATACACTTCACCAGTTATGCTATGGGTTATGGTCACCAGTATTGGTTTAAACACTGAAATAATGTTTACACTGAACCTGAGAGGCTTCTGACTTCAATATATTTGTCTCATAAGCTGCAATTTCATGTTTACATTGTACAAAAGATCCAGCAAAAGCAGTTCCTTTATGGGGAGTATGTGGTTTTAACACACAGATAAAATGCCCATGAGTTTGTTTGGATTGTCCAAGCTTGCAGCAAATGGAGTAAGTTTACAGTGTTTATTTGCTGATTCAAGATGCACCTGTAATGCATGCGGATGTTTTGTGCTCTGTTTTAAAATTGATAAAAATAATTTGGAGAATGTTATGGCTCTATATTTCTTAGAAATGCAGTGAAATAATATTATTATGCAATCTCAATTTTCTGTATATGTTGTAGATATGCTGCAGTTGGCAATACTGTGACGACAATGTAATGGCATCGATTGATGACCTGATAATAAAGCCCTCAGCCCCTATAAATCTTTGCAGTGCAATTATTAATGTCATTCTGAATCTGAAATAGCTCATCCTACTATTTTAAACTACTCAGAGCATCAAGTATAAATATGTCATCTGTTTACTGTGTTTTTAGGGGGGTGCTAAATTTAAGAATGATGATAAGCAAAAACAACCAATGAGAAATAAGCAGAAATGGAACAAATCTAGAAACAAAATCAAGAAATGCAGTATGCAGATAAGCACCTTAAGAATATTTCTTTTGATGTCTCTGTTGCCTCTAAGTAGCAGTACCATGTTTCGTATTGTCACTCATCTAGTCAGGATGAAGTATATGAACATTGTGGGTTCTATTCAAGCAGCTTTATTATATACGAACATAAACGGTTCTAGGTTATAACACCGACAGCACACAACATCGACAATGACATCACCGACACCACATCATCGACAGCTCACAAACACGACACCACACACACTCAACACATCATCACAACAACCAATAAACAAAACAAATTCCCTGACCAAAAACCACACACACAACACAAGCACACCTAAATCCTAACAATCAAACACTAAACCTTACATACACAACTATCCACTACCCCAACCAAAACCCTAACCCTAAGGTCCGTCACTATCGCACACTAACCTAACCCGCTCCCTGACCCTAACTCACTTAACCCACCCCTAACCCAAACAAAGTCACTACTGCACCCTTACCTAACTCCTAACTCACTTAACCCTAACCCAAAACATTCACTACTGCACCCTTACCTAACTCGTGCCTAACCCTAACTCACTTAACCGGCACCTAACCCAAAACATTCACTACTGCACCCTTACCTAACTCGCGCCCTAACCCTAACTCACTTAACCCACCCCTACCCCTACAGACCGCCAACATCGCACACTTACCTTACTCGCACCCTAACATCCGTCACTACCGCATACTTACACATCCTTTCCCCATCTCGGTGTTCTCCGCGTCGGTGTTTTCATCCGTCGATCTTCTCGTGTCGGTGATTTCGCTGTCGGTCTTCTCATCTGTCGACGTTGTAACCTAGACCCACATAAACATATATACAAACTAGTTGTCTCATGCATAGATATTCACACTCTGGCTGTACTCACAAAATGGCACTGATGATAGCATGTGCCCGCTATTTATATATGCATGTTCAGGTCTTAAAAATGTTTCTTAAAGGTTCAACACATATGTTATTCTACATCCTCCTTCTTTGAGATATGACATTGACAACATTGACTGACATGCTATATGTACAAATTATACAAAACTACAAAACTATATATATATATATATATATATATATATATATATATATATATATATATATATATATATAGGGTCTATATTATAAGTTCGAAGTTTGAAAACTTCGAATCTCATATGATCGACATCATATGAGCAAAGTTTTCAAACATTAAACATTTCAACGAAGATCACCGTAGGGAATATTTCCCTTAACTTCAATGTAGTGTGATCTTGGAGTTGGTATATTTAAGTAGCGGGGGGTGTGGGGGTGCAGGGGGGCTTGCCCCCTGCATAGAGCATTCAGGTAGTTTTTTTATTTTTAGTTTGTTTATATTTTATGTTCGATGTTTGAAAACTTCACTCATATGGAGTCGATCATATGAGATTTGAAGTTTTCAGATTTCAAACTTATAATATAGACCCATATATATATATATATATATATATATATATATATATATATATATATATATATATATATATATATATATATATATATATATATATATATATATGTGGATGGGTCTACATTGTATTATAGAAAATGTGGTTCATCGAACCGTACCTCTGATAACTGACTTCCCCCACACCTCCCTACTTTCATATTCTCACTCTGAGTTCACACTATAGTGGGGAAAAGAGAATATTCCCTTATCCCCACTGTACCACAATCTCAACAAGATATACCTTAGTTGTACATCAACACTACACGTCGATGTACAACTAACGTTACATGCAAACTGCAGTTTTTTTGTTTTGTTTTCTTTAGCAAAAGTGCATTTTCGATAAAATTACGTTTGCTAAAGTGGGTTCATGAAAGTACGGTTCGATGTAACAATTAGGACCCATTTGTGTGTGTGTGTGTGTGTGTGTGTGTGTGTGTATGTATATATATATATATATATATATATATATATATATATATATATATATATAGGTGCACTTCCTCACTATCTTGAAATACTGAAATCTCGGATTTCAGTTTCTCGAGACTAAAATATTGAAAGCCCAGTTGCACGAAAGTCCACATAACCGAATCTGGAAATGTCAAATCAGCGGTTGTGGTGGTGCACTGTGTTAATGGATAGCTAGAAATTCAGGTAATTGTTTATATTTTAAGGGTTTTGAGTAAGGATTTTAGTGTATGCTATTGTGTTGGGAAGTTGGGAAGTTGTAGGTGTAGGTTACAGCATGTAGGTAAGAGTGTGAGTGTGTAAGTGTTGAGAATTCTGGTGTTTGTATGTATGTGATGTATGTTTGTGTGAGGGGAATGTAGAGTGTGTAGTGGTGGGTTTAGTGTCTTTGTCTTTTTAGTGTGACCTCACAGATAGTATTTATAAGCAGCAGGGGTGTGGGGGGGGTTCCTATTATTTAAGTGAATGTTTAAAGTTGCGAACGTGATTACATGAAATGGCAAAATGCTGAAAGCACGGAACAGTGATTTTTTTCCAAGGGAAAAAAATCACTGGGCCATTTTTGGGACTTTGTCATTTCCTCCACTATGGTGCAATCTTGGAGTTGGCATATTTAAGTAGGGCGGTGTGGGGGCACTGCCCCCCATATCAGGGGTGTGGGGAGCGAAGTCCCCCACTTTATTTTGTGGGAACTTTTTTCTTATAGATCAGTGAATTTTTTTACCTGGGAAAAAAAATCTCTTATCCGTGTGTTCGACATTTTGCATTTTCATAGTGTTTGGGTCGATTATATAGCATTCGCAATTTCATGCGTTTGCTAATATAATATAGACCCCATGGGTGGTGCAGGGGTCTTGCTCCCTGCTTATATGTAGGGTAGGTTCATGTTTTTGTGTTGCTGTGTTTGTATTGGTTTTGTTTGTTTGTTGTAGTGTGGGGAGGAAGGTGTATGTGCATTTGTTTGTGTGGTGGAGGGTGTATTTAAAAGTGGAGATTTTGAATTTCAATCTTTTGGGGTTTCATTATTTTGCATTTTCAGCATTATAGTCTCGAGAGACTGAAATGGGAGATTTCAGTATTTCGAGATTATAAAGTGAATCCATATATACAACTACGTCCAAGACGCTATCTCACACATATAAGTTGGAATGGGATTTAGCAACTGGGATTGTCGAATGTTCAACCTTAGGGACACTATGAACATTATCAGAAATGGTGGTGGGAATCAAGACACATTCTAGAATAGGAACATTGTCTGAATCACTCTGAGATTTAGAGTCTATATCATAGGAACATTGCTGCGATAACAGTTCTGATACAGTAAGTATTTGTCTGCGATTTCTCATGTACTCTGCACCCTCAGATTTTACAAGATAGGATCTTGGCTCTTCACATATATTTGTTACTTGACCAAGCTGGTCAAAACTTTTCACCGTTTGTATCCTCACTGTTTCTCCTACTTTCAATATAAGAAGAAATCTGCTTGATTTGTCATAGCTGGACTTCTCAAAAGAATGCTTTCTAAATAATTGGGCTTTGATTGCTTTGCTGTTTTTAGCTTTAGGTCTCAATAAACTGGAACTGATAGGCAATATTGTTCTGGTTTGCTTAGACAGAAGTCTCTGAGCACGTGAGCCAAATATATAGTCATGGGATATGTTACTAAGATTGAGTAAATTCAAAAAGACATCGGTATTGTCATGGTTTGATTTCTCAAGTAATTTCTTTGCACTTTGTACTGCATGTTCAGATAGTCTATTTGACTGTGGATATTTTGGACAACTAATAACATGTACAAAGTCCCATTCTCTTGAAACAACTGACTGGCAAATTGGGTACTATTGTCAGAGATAAGTCTTTGTAGACTTCCATGGACTGAGAAATGATATTTTAGGTTGGTAATAACAGTATTGGACGTTAGGTTGGGTAGTAAATTGATCTCAAACCAGTTCGAATAAGAGCCATTTGTTATATTCATTTTGTTCATTTAATATCTTTTCATACCCATTATAGTCTGGTGTGCTTGTTTTAGCTCTAAACATGGTCGTCTTACTTTAAACATGCTTGTTTTGCAATTCTGAGGTAATTCTGGACCCTTTATGTGCTTTTCTGATGCTCGTTTTCTCAAATATCTTAATTTCAAACATTTTATTTAATTATTAAACCTTTTATGCTTCTTGTTTGCTTAATAAATGTTTTTTGTGATGTTTGCTTAGTGATATGTTTTGTGCCCTTGAAATGCTCTGTTTTACCATTTTATAAAATAAATAAAGTTTTCTTTACCTTTAATTAGTCTCTGGCACTGATTCACTTAGTTTGCCTTCACTGTTAACTCTTCACCTCATGGCTCTGAAAAGCAGTCTCTGGAATCCTGGTTCTGACACCATGTCACTCGTCTAGTCAGGATGAAGTAGACGAACATTGTGGGTTCTGTTCAAGCAGCTTTATTATATACAAATATAAACATATATATGAACTAGCTAGTTATCTCATGCATAGATGTTCACACTAAGTACTCACAAAATGTACTGAAGATGGCAAGCACCTGCTATTTATATATGCACGTTCAGGTCTTAGAAATGTTTCTTAAAGGTTAAACACGTTATTCTACACTTATGGTAACACAAGTTCAGATACTGCACTATACCACAAGAAACATTTCTTACAGCGTGGTATCTGAACTTGTACTACAGTAAGAGACATGGCATGTTGTAGGTATATAAACACTTTACGAATTACATTTCTTTCATCAGGTACAGTACAGAACAAAATCTGCATTTATGCCTGTAACTCATTTACTGCATTCAGTTCCTAAGGACATAGGGATACTCATAAGTGCTTTAATAACTTTTAATCCACATTTTATTTCTCTCTAAAGGCCATCACCATGTATTTTACAGTAATACGTGTTCAGATACCATTGCACAAGAAATGCTTTTTAGTATGGTATGCTTTGGTATCTAAATTTGCATGTAACAATTGAGCTGTAGACAATGCCAAGAGAAATACAGAAAACACTGTAGTGTAGCTTCTAAAGCCAAAACAATAATATCAATTCTTCCTTATTTGTCAGTTACCATCCATTCACTGAGCTCAGCTTTGCTATCAGTCCAGAGAACAAAAACATTTGCAGGAAACTAAAAGCAATAATGTTCTTTTTATATATTAGTTACTTTCACAGCAGCTGTTGCCCCAAAAGACAAAAACACCTGCAAGAAATGAAAACCAGTAATGCCCTTTGTATCTGTCAGTTACCATCACTGACCACTGCGCTCTTGGTCTTCTCATTTAACATCACTAATTCAGTCTCGCTCTCTTTCAATGCATGTCATCCTTACATCCAGAAGCTTCTTTCAGATAACAGAACACACCTTTGTGAAGGACAGCAGTTTTGCTTGGTTTGTCTCTCAGTGTTTGCATCTCACAGCTATATGGATGCAGAAGGACCCTGTGAGACTAGGCAGCATAGAGGTCATCATGGTACTCCCCAACAATACCACCTTCTCTAAAACACTATTTTGTTAGGGTGACTTCTAATTTGCCATAGACTTAGAATGAAATGACACTGACATACTCACTGCTAAGCAATTTTCACCCACACAACCATCAGGAGTTGAGGGAGGGGACTTTTGAATTTACCAAAGAGTGTAATCTGTCTCTCTTGATCTATCAGTCACTCAAAATAACACTCCCTGTATTTCAGCTAGAATGGGGCATTCAATGAAACATCAACAGGTTACACAAAATATTTGCAATACTTTGGCAACACTGCTGAGGGTGATGCTCGGGATTGCTTTAAGTTTTGTGCAAATGCTTTAAAATGCTTTTGGCCTCTGGACTGATATGGCAGTCATAATCATCACACACTAGGAAACAGGCACCACAAGTAATTTTTTGTGCCTGTTGGTCAGTAGTACAGCATTAAAAGTAATTGACCCTATACATTTTAGAGCTATTGCTGTGTTAAAGGGGTCAATCCATTTACTGATAATACAACATGAATACAAGGCAAACTGCTAAGATCCTTAGGCAGTGCCTTGTTCTTGAACAGTACCACAAATAGTAGTTTTTGACCAGTAGCCAAAGCTAAGAGGCAAATAGTGATGCACTGTTTCTTGTGACCAGTGGACAATAGGATTCTGGTTTTCAGCTTATTCCTTCTACTTTACATTAAGCACGGATAGCAACCTAAATAGCTGTTACAGCCATATTGTAAATACCTAATGTTATAATCCTATGTTACGTTATTTGTTTTGCACAAATAGAAATAAACCATACTACTTTTTCATATGACATCCTTCAGCAACCATTGCACAACTTGACAGTGGTCTTTTGCTGGGTTCCTATTACTGCATTGAAGGCTTAGGTTGTCGAATGCTTAAACATCGACACCTAAACGTTGAATGCTCAAAACCATGACCGGCCAATTCCGCACATTTTTTCCCAGGGAAAAATTTGCTTGGCCATCATCAGGGATTTGCCCTTTTCCCCGATGTAGAGCAATTTCAGACTTGGTATATTTAGTTAGGGGGGGTTGGGGGCACAGCCCCCCACTTGATTAGGGTTTTTGTGTATGTTTTTTTTTTGTTGGCCAAGCAAATTTCTTCACAGGGAAAAAATTTGCGGAATTGGCTGGTTACTTTTTTGAGCGTTCAACGTTTAGGTGCCGATGTTTCAGCATTCGACAACCTAAGTGTTCGATGCTGTAATATAGATGTTCTTTTGCTTACATATTAAACATCTCTTTTGTATGAATTTAACTTCACCGTAACAGCTACCCTTATAATCAGGACTACTGGTGAGATTGTTTTTGTTTAAAGGCTGATTTTTTTTTTTATCTTTGAGCTCTGGTCACGGCTGAATAGGGTCAATAGACCAGTCCACTTACCTGGTTAACAAATATTACATAAATAAATAAATAATAAATGAATAAAATGTTTACCTTCTTTGTAATGGATTTTCTGGTGAACTGCTTTTTTTTTTCTTTGCACTAAAATTCACAAAGCCAGTTCCTCCTCATTATCAGGAAAGTCAGGGTGCTGCCCACCTCCATCCAAATACATTCTCTTTAAGAGTGAAAATTAAGTCCCTTCTTCTGAGATTTTCTCTAGGAGCTTAGGCTTCTTTCCTACATTACCTTTTTTATTTCTTTTCCAGGTGGAGTCCTGCTACAACATAATGATTAGCTTCTGCTTCTGATCTCTTGGCAAAGTTAACTTCAGATTACAAGTTATAGCTGTTGTATTTTGATATTTTTTCTATTCACAATGAAGGTTTCATATTATCATAAAAGCTGCACAGCCATTTTGATGCCAGACATATTTTGAGAAAAGAAAAAGCTTATCTTGAATGGATCTCAGCCTTGAGCAGAAGCTGCACCTCCACACAAATGATTTAAATTGAAGCTTCAGTTATTCATCACAGATATATAATATATAATGGTAATACATTTTTTTATCACTGTGAAATTTTCTAAACCACAAGAGAAATTAAATTAAACAGTATCCGATAGTCATTAAAATGTTTAGTCCTATATATTTAAAGGAATGGGTATTTTGACATCAAACTCGGCTCAAGATACCAACAGATATGTTGTCTTATGACTGTCAGTGATATATGCAAAAGTACCACAGTGCATATCACATTTTATCTGCACTGGTGTATCTAATATAAAGCATTTAAGCATGGGAGAGTTTAGGGAGTGCAAGTAAGAATATGGGCAATGCTGCTACACATTTGAGTGAAACATGTTTTGAATAAATTTAATAAGAGCAGAGTAATGCCAATATTCATGCAGAGTTGCAAAGAAAGATTTCCTGATAGGTTGGTAACATTTAAGATGACAGCAATGCCACACATCATCACTGGATTATAGGTTCATAGGTTGGTACTAGGCTATCGACTCTAGGGCCTATACAAGCTTAGCCATAACAATTCCCTGGATATTTCTTCCCACAATATTTTCTTCTCTGGACCCATGTCTATCAGGGTGAATGACATGATCCCCAGGGTGAATTTCCTATCTCCCATCCAATCATCAAGGTTTCTTTTGAAGAGGGCCAAGGAGGCACTCTGCTTGACATGTTTGGGCAGTCTGTTCCAGAGTATGGGGAGTCTCTGGATCAGGAACCTATCCCCCAGCATGTTTTGTTCATTGTGATGACAAGGTTTAGATCCCTGGAGCATGTGGCTCTGAGGGATTGAGATTTCTTTAAGTGGAGCATGTCCAACAGCTCAGGGTTTGACATGGCCTTGTATGTTAAGCAGAGATCGCCTCTGAGTAGATGATATGCCACAGAGTATAGCTGGAGTTTTTTTAGATGGTCAGCATATGGCATCTGCTTTAGGCCTGTGATTCTTTTAGTGAGTTATTTCTGTGGCCTTTCCAGCTGTTGCAGATGTCTTGTGAAGTACATACCAAACGGGGCATTATACTCTATAATGGGTCTAATGAGGGATGAGTACAGTTGGACAATGACCTCCTTTTTTCTGGATGAAAATCCCTTAGTGATGAGGTGTGCCACATAGAAGGATTTCCTGACTGTTGTGGCAATGTGGTTATGGAAATTGAGACCACTGTCCACCAGTATCCCTAAGTCTCTCATCACACTTTCGATGTTTAGTGAACTGCCATCTATGTGGTAATTCCTGGGAACATGTTTTTCTTTTTCCAAAGGGGATAACTATACATTTCTTGGCATTAAGGTTGAGCCCATGACTCTGGCACCAGGCATCTGTTTCTGTAAGGCCCTTTTGTAGAATATCCACATAATTTGGGGATTCAGTAATGGCTCCCAGTTTGCAGTCATCTGCGAACGTTGTTAGCCAGAGTCACTTAGTGTTGGCCTGTACTTCAGAGAAGTAGATGACAAATAGGAGAGGTCCCAGGACTGAACCCTGAGGTACTCCACTTGTCACTTGTCTGGAGCTGGATTTGGAGTTGGCTACTTTTACAGTCTGGGTTCTGTCAGTAAGCCAGTTGGCAACCCATCGAGTGATGTAGGGATTTATGCCCAGCTTAGTAAGTTTATTTATGATTCCAGAGTGGGGGATGGTGTCGAAGGCCTTGGCAAGGTCCAGATAGGCTGTGTGGACTGCCTTACCCTCATCCACAGCTTTGGAGACTGATTCGAAGAATTCAATCAGGTTCAGGAGACAAGATCGGCCCTTCACAAACCCAAACTGGGAGGGGTCCAGTGTTTGAAGGTTGCCAATGTCTTTGTTTATAAGTTCCATGATAATGCGTTCCATGCCCTTGCAGATCAGGCTCGTCAGACTGATGAGACGGTAATTCCTGGGATCCAAGATGGATCCCCACTTGTGGAGTGGGATAACTGTAGCTGTGTGCCACTCAGTGGGCACGAAGCCTGAGGTGAGGCTATAATTAAACATGACACTTAGGTGAGGTAAGTTCATTTTGTAGTTCATGTAGTACACAGTCTGCGATGTCATCAGGTCCCATGAATGTTGTACTCTTAGCTTTAGAGAGTGCGGTTTCTACCTGTGTGGCCGTGATTACCGGAATTTGGCAATCTTTTGGTATTGAGATGGGTCCTTTAGGGGGTGAGAGGGGGGTGAAGTTGGCACTAAATCGATCTGCCAGGATATTAGCAATATCCTTGGGATCAGTATATTTAATGCCATTCTGTTGAAGCTCAGTGCAGATCTGAACATTGCCATTTAGATTATTGACATAACTATAGAATGCCTTGTGGTTGTCTTTGGAATCTTTGGCAATTTTATTTTTGTAACTAGATTTTGAGAATTTTATGAGGGATCTCAGCTTCTTACTGAGGCTGGTGAGGGAGTTTTTTTCATCCTGGGAATTTCCTCTTTTCTGCAACAGTTTCTTCCTTCTGTTGTATCATTTGTTTATAGCAGGGGACCACCAGATTGGCTTCCTTTTTTTGGAGGAGAGCATCTCGGTTCTATTTGGGATGGCACGATTCATGCACAAGGGGATGTGCTCGTACAGTGCCTTAGTGTAAGATTCTGCAGTCGAACTTTCTAACATATTTTGGTGTGTTACTCATCAGAATACAGATAAGTAGTCCAACAGGATATAATCAACTTAGACACTCGTTAATACTGAAAGGACCATCATCACAATCCTCAAAATAGAGAAACATTAAGTACAATTAGGGGAATATACACTAACTCTAAAACTGGAGTATCTCAAAGTATTCTACTTGCTCCAAGGTAAGGTGATCTTACTTGTACAAATAGGTAGTGAGGGTTGGGGTGGCACAGCCTCTATGTCATGTTATGCAGGAGGATTGGTGCTTTAAACATTTTAAAACAAGTTTTGACATTCACTGAATTTAAGGAAAATCAGATTTAAATTTTCAGAGTTGCAAGTCTCACATTTAGGGGGAGTCTCTTACTTCTAAAAGGGAAACAAGTTCTTCTGAGGTAAAGGGACTGAGGGTGGCAATGCAATATGATATGTAAAACTGATGCAGACCCCATACATAAATAGCCATTATAAAGGTAGCTGACTTGATTATGCGCACCTGTTTAATGAAAAAGAGTACAAAGAATTAGCCCAAATAAAATTATTTACCTGATAAATCTAGGAGACTCTCTCTCTAATCCCCTCTCTGTGGGCGGAATAAAGATGCCTTATTGAAGTTTCAAGTACTTTATTTAGTCCTAGAACAAGAAAACTTGTTCACCTACCTACATAACTGAATAAACTATTTGAAGCTTCAACAAGGCATCTTATTCCTCCCACAAGGAGGGCATCAGAGAGAAAGACTCCTAGATCTGCTAGCTAAAGTGATTTTATCTGGACTAATCCTTTGTACTCTGTTTCTTATTAGTACTGTCACCCTCTGGGTCACAGGTGGGATAGCAGACCTGACTTGAGATTTCTGGTTTAACTCAGTTTCCTGTTTAATAAAATGAGATTGCAGCAATAGATCTATGAGAAATAGACTAAGCTCCCCCATGTACCAAATGGAGACAGTTTTGCCCCCGTAACACCTTGAACATTGTAAACTACATTGAGGTTAGCTTGAAAAATACCTTCATTGATCTCATTTGATTAAATTAGTTCACTTAATCTGACAGACTTCATAAAAGAAAAAAAATACAACTTGCAGCATTCCTTGATACATGTCAGACAAGAAGAAGGAGGTATGTCATTGCCCCATATTGGTTAATATATGTATGTACCATTTCTACTGTGTCTGTAACCATGGGCCTTTCTAAAGAATGTAGATTCCATCTAGAATTATATATAAAAGCAAGCTTATCAAGAGTTTGTGGATATTATGGTGTGGTGGATGAATGCCACTGAATTCTTTATGCACACTGGAGTAATAGGAGCAAATCAGAGCCTTAATGTGGTGATGATCATAGCAGTAGCTGGACTAATCAAATTCCATGGTGAATTACGGGTTATTGCAGGTAGACATTAGGAGGCACATTTAACTCAGGCATGCTGTGGAGTCACTATGACAATGGAGGCATACAGATGCCAGTGGTGCAAAGTGACAGGCAAGAGAAAAAACAGCATTAGGCTGGCTGATGCTCTGGCAGAGTACATTATGGAATTAAGGCAAGGACAGTCCACAATGAATTTTCATAAAGAGTTCCTGAGCAATATTCTTCTCAGCAAAGGGTGACTCAGAGGTGATACAAAAGGACAGAGGTAGTACGCTGCTTATTGTTAATTTCTGCCTTGGTTTTATAGATATTAAGAAGTTGTCTCTAGTTTATGTTTATTACTTTACACATTTCAGATCAGTACTTAAGTAACACCTGCATTAGAAGGAGATGGCTGTCCAGTCAAAATGCTGAATATGTATGTATGTAAAAATGGGATTACGTGTACCTCTTTTGGTTTCTGTCCTCCAGTTGCTGAGATGTGGGGTCCTTTTTATATTACTGAGTTTAAAAATGAACCTTTGGAGAGGACTCTCCAGCCTGATTTGTGTTGGATGCTATACACAGATTTTTTCGGGGTTCCTATTACATGAACAAACTTTTCAAAGTTCGAATGTTATATGGTCGACACCATATGATTGAACTTTAAAAACTTGGAAGGTTAAATGCAACAGCACCATACGGTGCAGAATGGGAGAATTTCACTTTTCTGCACTGAAGTGCAATCTCGGAGTTGGTATATTTAAGTGTGGGGGGTGTGGGGGGTGCAGAGAGGCTTGACCCCCTGCTTGGAACGTTAAGGTAAGTTTTTTTTTATGTTTTATTATATATTCGAAGTTTCAAACTTCGATCATATGTTGTCGATAATATGGGATTCGAAGTTTTGAAACTTCGAATATATAATATAGACCCTTTTTTGGGGGGGTTTGCCTAAACTAAAGCCATGAGCCATTCCTACTGTAATGGGCATACTGTAAAATGCAAAACCAATGCATTCCTGGAGGCAGATTCCCACCTCTCAATGTCTTAATGCAAGAAATCTGAACAAAGCCAACAATAATGGAGGGACAAAGGACCAGAAATAGGGACGGATTTTAATTATTGCTCTTATAAACTTAGAAAATTACTAGAATAACATGATTTGTGTTAGCATGCATTTTTCTAAAGTATATCAAGTCTGAAATGCCAATGTATGTCATTATTTAGTTCATAGGTTCATAGGTATGTACTAGGCTATTGGCCCAAGGGCCTAAGTAAGCCTAGCCAACAAGGTTCCCTGGCTTATGCCACCCAAGAAAGTTAATTTCCTGATTTCCTGTGCCCCTGTCAAGCAGAACCACAGAAGTGATCCCTGGGGTGTATTTCCTATTTCCCATCCACTCATCAAGTTTTTTCTTGAAGAGTGCTAAAGAGGAACTTTGCTTGACATAGATGGGTAGCTTGTTCCAGAGTATAGGAAGTCTCTGGGACAGAAATCTATCCCTCCAACATGTCCTGTTTATTGTGGTGACAAGCTTTAGGTCCCTAGAGCATGTAACTCGGAGGGAGTGGGATTTCTTGAGGTGTAGCATGTCCAACAGCTCTGGATTTAACATAGCTTTATATGTTAGGCAGAGATCTCCTCGGAGTAGGCAATATGCTACAGAGTAAAGCTGGAGTTTTTTGAGACAGTCAGTGTAGGGCATCTGTTTGAGGCCAGTAATCCTCTTTGTGAGGTACTTCTGTAGCCTTTCCAGCTGCTGCAGATGTGTTGAGAGGTACACGTACTCTATAATGGGTCTAATGAGTGCCGAGTAGAGGTGAACAATGACCTCTTTTTTCCTGGATGAGAACCCTTTTGTGATGAGGTGTGCCACATAGAAGGATTTCCTGACTACTGTGGCGATGTGATTATCAAAGCAGAGGCTACTCTCCACCTGGGTCCCAAGGTCTCTTATCAAACATTCGACATTAAGTAGACTGCTGTTTATGTGGTAGTTCATGGGTACAGAGTTTTTACCAAAGGGGATGACAATGCACTTTTTGGCATTGAGTTTGAGGCCATGCCTCTGACACCAGGCATCTGTCTCTGTGAGGCCCTTCTGTAGGATGTCCACATCATTTAGGGACTTGACTATGGCTCCTAGTTTGCAGTCTTCTGTGAACTTCGTTAGCCAGAGGTCTTCTGTGTTAGCCTGTACTTCAGAGAAGTAGATACCAAACAGGAGAGGTCCCAGGATTGAACCCTGTGGTACTCCACTTGTCACTGGTTTCAAGTCAGGTATGGAGTCTGCAAATTTTACAGTGTGGGTTCTGTCAGTGATCCAGTTGGCAACCCATCTTGTGACATAGGGATTTATACCTAGTTTAGTGAGTTTAGCTATATTTCCAGAATGGGGGATGGTGTTGATAGGCTGTGTGAACCACCTTACCCTCATCTACTGCTTTGGTGACTGCCTCAAAGAAGTTGATCAGGTTCAGAAGGCATGATCTGCCTTTCACAAACCCGAATTGGGTGGGGACCAGAGTTTGGAGGTTACCAATGTTCTTGTTTATGAGTTCCATGATGATACATACCATGGCCTTGCAGACGAAGCTCGTCAGGCTAATAGGGTGATCAGTGGTGGCTCCCCCCTTTGTGGAGTGGGATAACTGTTGCTGTGCGCCATTCAGTGGGCACAAAGTCTGATGTGAGACTATGATTGAACATGGTGCTTAGGTGGGGAGCCAGTTTGTTCTGAAGTTCATGTATAACACAGCTTGGGATGTTGTCTGGTCCCTTGGATGCTGTGTTTTTGGTTTTAGAGAGTGCAGGTTTTACCTGTATAGATGTGATTACAGGGACTCTGCATTCTTCCTGTATATATATGGGCCCTATAGGGGGTGAGAGGGGGTAAAGTTAGCACTGAACCTATCTGCCCGGATGTTGGCAATATCAGTTGATTCTGTAATTTGTATGCCATTGTGCTGTAACTCAGTGCAGATCTGGGTGTTGCCATTCGGATTCCTGACATAGCTATAGAATGCTTTATGGTTGCCCTTAGAATCAGTGGTGATTTTGTTTTCATAGCTAGCTTTGGAGGATCTTATAAGGGATCTCAGCTTCTTACTGAGGCTGACCAGGGAACTCCTTCACTCATGGGATTTTGCTCTCTTTTGCAACAGTTTCTTTCTTCTGTTGTAGAGTTTGTTTATGGTAGGGGACCACCAGATTGTCTTCCTTTTTTTTGGAGGATAGCGTCTTGGTTCTGTTTGGGATAGCACAATCCATGCACTCATCTAAGTGCTTATAGAGCGCATCTGTGTAGGATTCAGCAGTCGTAACTGTATTGTCCATCTGCATGTGTGTCATGAAGTTCGCCACTTCTGTCTTAAGAAGCATGAAGTTGGCTTTGGAGAAATTTTTTACCATGGTTTCCTTAATGGTGGGTGGGTGGGTGCAGGATGTGAATATCTAGGGTGATTAGAGTATGGTCGGATCTGACCAATGAGGAGTTGACTTCAGGTGTGGAACACCGGTCACTCATGTTGGTAATGACTAGGTCTAGGATATTGTTGCCCCTGGTGGAGGTGTGGATAAGTTGATCCAGGGCATTGGAATTTATGAATTCCAGAAAGCGTTGAAAGAAGGAGTTGGTAGTGAATTCAATCCTCAGTGATTTACCACAAAACCAAAATTCTATGAGGAGCAGACAATGATATGAGACAAAAATGTGGACATTCTATAAAAATGTGAAGAGTTGACAGGTATGCCCTACTCCTAGGCAGACAGACTATTTTTACTGGGACTATGATTTCTGTAAGTCCTATAATAGTACCTGATCCAGCTGTGGCCTCCATGAATTCCAGCAAGAGAACTACTATGTTTCAAACCATGATTCCCCCTTTGAATGACAAGGAGAATAAAATTCACAGTTAGTTTGGGAGGCAAACATATACTTCTGCTACTCTGGCTTTCATAGGTTCATAAGTTCATAGGTAGATTCTAGGCTATCTGTCCAAAGGCATTTATAAGCCTAGCCAGAATGTGTTGGCTTTCGCTGCCCCCTTAGATTAGTTCCCAGTGCCTCTGTCCAGCAGAGCCACTGAAGTGATCCCCGGGGTAAACTTTCTGTTTCCCATCCACTTGTCAAGGTTTCTCTTGAAGAGTGCTAGCAAGGAGCTCTGCCTAATGTAGCTTGGAATCTTGTTCCAAAGCATGGGAAGTCTCTGGGACAGGAATCTATCTCTCCAGCACATCCTATTTATTGTTGTGGTGAGGTTTATATCCCTAGAGCATGTGGCTTGAGGGGATAAGGTTTTCTTTGGGTGGAGCATGTCCATCAATTCTGGGTTGGACATGGCCTTGTATGTCAAGCAGAGATCACCTCTGAGCAGGTGGTATGCAACCGAGTACAGCTGGAGTTTCTTCAGTCAAGCTGCATAGGGCATCTGTTTGAGGCCAGTGATCCTCTTGGTGAGGTACGTCTGTGGTCTTTCCAGCTGTTGCAGATGTCTTGTAAGGTACATCCCAAATGGGGTGTTGTACTCTATGATGGGTCTGATGAGTGATGAGTAGAGGGGCACAATGACCTCTTTTGATCTGGATGCAAACCCTTTTGTGATTAGGTGGGCCACAAAGAAGGATTTTCTAACCACTTTGGCAATGTGATTATCAAAGGAAAGATTACTATCTACTTGGGTCCCCAGATCCCTTATTACGTTTTCCGTATTTAGGGGACTACCACCTATGTGCTAGTTTGTAGGTACTTTGTTATTTCCAAAGGGAATAACTATGCACTTTTTGGCATTTAGCCTGAGGCCATGATTTTGACACCGGGTATCCATCTCAGTGAGACCCTTTTGGAGGATGTCTTTGTCAGCCGGTGAGTCAATTATAGCCCCTAGTTTGCAGTCATCTGCGAACTTGGTCAGCCATAGTCCTCATGTGTTTGTCTGTACCTCTGAGAAGTATATGCTGAACAGGAGGGGTCCTAGGACTGAGCTCTGGGGAATGCCACTAGTAACCGGTTTAGAGCCAGACCTAGCTCCCACAACTCTCACCATGTGGGTTTTGTCCGTGAGCCAATTGGCAACCCATCTTGTGACATAGGGGTTTATATTCTGGCTGGTGAGCTTGTCTATAATACCAGAATGGGGAATGGTGTCGAAGGCCTTTGCGAGGTCTAGGTAGGCTGTGTGTACCACCTCTCCCTCATCTATAGCCTTGATAACTGTCTCAAAGAAGTCCACCAGGTTTAGGAGGCATGATCTGCCCTTAACAAAGCCGAACTGGGTAGGTCCAGTGTTTGGAGGTTCCCCACTGTCTCTGTTAATGAGTTCCATGATGATGCGCTCAATAGCCTTGCAGACCAAGCTAGTCAGGCTTATAGGGCGATAGTTCCTGGGGTCTGTTGTGGCTCCACCTTTGTGGAGTGGAATAACCATTGCTGTGCACCACTCTATGGGTACGTAGCCTGTGGAGAGGCTGAGTTTGAACAGTGTGTTTAGGTGAGGGGTTAGTTCATCTTTGAGCTCATGTAGGATGCAGCCTGGGACACCGTCCGGTCCCATCGATGCTGTGTTTTTGGCTTTGGAGAGGGCTATGTTAACCTGAGTGTCTGTGATTTCAGGGTCTCTACATTCTTCTGGTATGTTTATGGGCCCTTTTGGGGGAGAGAGGGGGTGAAGTTTGCACTGAAACTGTCTGCCAGGATGTTGGCAATATCAGTTGGTTCAGTGTATTTTGTGCCATTCTGCACTAACTCTGAGCAGATCAGAGCATTGCCACTTAGATTCTTGACATAGCTAAAGAATGCCATGTGGTTATCTTTGGAGTCCTTGGCAAGTTTTCTTACAAAGCTCGCCTTGGACGATTTTATGAGGAATTGTAGTTTCTTGCTGATACTGATCAGGGATGTCTTCCCTTCTTGGGATTTTACTCTTTTCTGTACTAGTTTCCTCCTTCTATTGTATAGCTTGTTTATGGCAGGGGTCCACCAGACTGGTTTCCTTTTCTTGGAGGAGTGAGTCTTGGTTTTTATCTTGGCCTTTAACTGCCTGACACACATAATAAAATGTCAGAAATGTATTTTACTCAGCTGAAGTCAAATGCAGGGGGAATAATGGACAATGACATGAAAAAGAAGATGCTTGGACTTCAGTGCACAGGTTGACAAGCATTTCAGGAAGTGTAGTTATGCTCATGTAGAAAAACTGTAGGAGACCTATTTTTAAGGAGATATGCTTGACTGAGAAAAGCCCTTGTCAGATCACTTCAAAAGAGAACTTTTTGCTGCACCTCTGGGCAAACATTTTCTCTTTGAACTCCCTTTAGGGAAGGTGTCAAAGAGACTTTAGGGGCACGGAAAATATTGTAGTCAGTCAAGCATATTTTTCATTGCCCTGCATATAATAATCAATAAACATTTTCATTCCCAAGCATCTATGCACAGCAGGAATTACACCACTAAGTACCGGCCTCTCTATCCTAAGCAATTAGGAAAGGCCACTGCAAGAAAATGTGGCAAGCAGACTAGAAAGGTAAGATGGAACAGCTATGACTCAGCCAAGCTTATCCCTTCTTTTGCCACCTAAATCCCACACTAAATGTCTTCCCTCCCACACTAAATGTCTTCCCTCTTAAACCTTCCTTATACCTTCATAGACTCATAGGTATATACTAGGCTAACAACCACTGGGGCTTTTATAAGCCTAAACAGATCCTGAATTAGTCCCACAAGTATATGTGCCTTAGAGTTTATTTTAAGGGGTATAGGTAAGCTAGTGTTAGGGAAAAGTTCTGCTTCACATGGATGGGAATCCTGTTCCAGAGAAGGGATTTCTCTGGGACTCTCCTTGAGACTTGAGACATGTACTATTTATAAAGCCAGGTTACTATCCACATACCTACCCAAAACCCTGAAAACTAATTCTATTCATAGAGATGTGTGATTTGATATTGATGATAGGGTGACTGTGGCTTTCTTCCCATTATGCATGCATTTTTTGCATTGGAGTTCTAAGCTATGACTTGGAACCTTTGATTGTCAGTGTCTTGTCTTTAGTCCTTCTGTGTTAGCACTTTCATTAGTAACCAGCCTATTTAGAAGCAGCTGGCTATCCAGAGCATAATATAGGGATTTGTGCCTATATCCTTAAGTTTGTTTACAATGCTCGTGCGGGGTACTGTTTCAAATACCTTAGCCAGGTCAAGGTAGGCAGTATGCACTGCTTTGTTCTCATCCATTGCCTTGAAAACCTTCTCACAGAAGTCCACCAGGCTATGTAGGCATGATCTGCCCTTGACAGAAGCAAACTGGGTTGGATCTGGTGTTTGAAGGTTTCCCATTTCCTTATTAATCATTTCCATAATAATTCTTTCCATGGATTTGCATATGAGACTGGTTAGACTTATGGGTCTGTCATTGCCATTGCCCATTGATGGCTCACACTTGTGAAAAGGGATGACTATTTCAGCTATCTATTCATGTGGTACAAAGCCTGTTTGAACACTATGGTTAAACAGTGATTCCAATGGTCCTGACAGGTCATATTTCAGGCTATTTAGGAGGTATCCTGGGACATTACTGGGGCCCACTGATGCAGTGCTTCTGGTTTTAGACACCATGTCTAAGACCTTCTCCTTAGTGATTACAGTTGGTGGGTTTTGTTTGATGTTGTTTCCTGGGGGTCAGCCAGGGGGGTAAAACTGGAGCTGAATTTGCAGTCAGCAGATATGCTGTTTCTTCTGGCTCCATTTACAATCAGTTCTACAGACTGCTGAGTGCTCCCTTTGAGGTTTCAGACATAGCTAAAGAAAGCATTGTAATTGTCTTTCCTGGGAGGCTATCTTTACCTCAAATTTGGCTATACTAAACTTAATTTGCCCTCTTAGTTGTTCGTTTAAATTGATGAGTATTTTTATCATGCTGGGTGTAGCACTTAATTTTGGTTATAACTTTTTTCTTTTGTTGTACAACCTGTTTATGTCTGGATTCCACCAGAGTGGTTTGTTTTCTTAGTTAGTTCTGGGCTTGTTTCTGCTACACACAACTGTCTCTATGCATTTATTGACATCATGTCATGAGTTTATGTGAACAATTCTGCAAAGGCAGCTGTGCTATCATGGTGTGGGTGAGGGTTTGAAATTTTAACAGGTTATAACTTAGTGGTAGAAAGTTTGCCTTAGAATAGTTCCTAAATGTTAGGGGTTAGCTGGAGTCACAAAACTGATTTTTTGTTATGAATGAGACAGCTTTGTGGTCTGACCTTACTGGAGAGAACACTAGACTGGGGGTGCACAGCATTCTACCATGTCTGTGAGTACTGAGTCGAGTATGTTTATACCACTAGTGGGAGTATAGACTATCTGATCTAATGTGTATGTGTTTATAAGGTTCAGGAATCTCTGGGCTTTTTGGGGTCATGTAAGCATCCCGCTTTAGAGTGCAGTTGTTGAAGTTGCCAGTGAATATGGTATTGAGTTGAATGGTGAGAGCCACCTATGGAAATCTGGACAAGGAGAATCTCAAGCAGGTCATCCTGTTTGACTAGTCTTGAGGTGAGTTTGTTGTTGATATAGATGCAGATTCCTTTGTTCCCTACTATGCCAGAAGATTGTCAGTTTGTCATTATCTAAAAACTATGGAGAGGACAATGCTTTAACCAATATTTAAAAGCGTGAAGGGGACAGGTGTGGACCATCCTTGGTAAAGAAAACATGATCTATTGAACATATTACAATTTATCACTAAGCAGGCTTTTAACTCGATTGAAAACTGGCTCAGTGACATTCAGCTTTTCCTAAATCCAAATAAACCGGAAACTGCTCTTATTTCTCCCCAAATATCGAACACACACATAAAAGACAACTTCAAATTATCCTGTCTCAGCAATACTGAAATTAAAGTTGTACCTCACACAAAGTTGCTTGGTGTCATAATAGATGATTAACTGAAATTTGATCTTCATATTCAAAAGTGCATAAAACAAGGCACCAAAAACTGGGCATGCTCTACAAATCAAAAAGATTACTCTAGCCAATACATACCTCTTTCCTTCACTACTATATGCCTCATCCATTTCAGCAACATTCAGATCTCCCTAAGATTAAAACTTGAGCTTTGCTATAACAAAGTAGCTAGACTTGCAACCAGTTAGTCATACAACTCCCACCACTGATCCACCCTCAGATATTTAAACTAGCTTGAGTTACCTCACTACTTCAAGTTTGCCCAACTCCTCCTTGCTCATAAAATGATATACAAATAATCATCCTGCCTAGCAACCAGCACAATATCTTATCCTGCCTAGCAACCAGCGCAATATCTTAACCAGTACCTTCCTAATCACCTTCTTTGTTCATATGAGAAACACCTCCTTGAAATCCATAAACTAAAAAAAACTATCGGTCACTGCCTGTATTCCTACTTAATAGCCAAGGTCTGGAGCAGTATTCCTACAGGTATTAGAGCAATGCTATGTAGTCTTATATTCAAACAATCTCTAAAGAGATGTCTCCTTAACTCCTGGCTCTGTACATGTCTAACACCAGGCTGATACTACCCATTACTCCTTCCTTTCTTCTCTTCTTCCTTTTTTCTCTTTTCCTTGATCTTCTTTTTCCCCCTTTCCTTTCCTACCTTCTCTTAATAGCCAGTGTTCCAGTTACTTCTCCGACAGCTCCCTACCTTAATTCCATTTCCTATGCTCCTCCCAACTGAAAAATCTCTTTTGTTTCTCGTAGTCTTTTGCTCATGTTTAAAATGCTTAACATCTTTACCATTGGTTATCACTACTGATTGTACCTTACTAGGTGTTCAATATCCTATGACTGTTGTTTAATATTCACTGTATGATTTTCCAATCTGACTTTATTTATCCTGTATGTCAATTCTACTATTTGTTACCGCACTTCCTGTGATAATATTATGTAGTTTATTAATTGAACTATGTATGTTGGAGATTGTCTCCCCAGGCCTCCACTGAAAACAGGATTCATGCCACCTTGGACTTTCCCAGTAAACAAATGTCAAATGAAATGAATAAATAAATTTCCTCCCATTCTGACACATATTGTACTCCCTTGGAATGACACTAGAAACTAAGCCAATTATTGAAGCCAATCATCTTCTGGTCATATTGTGACATCATCACTAATGAAGGTTGAATGCTGCTCAATGCTAGGCTTATACAAGCCTGGGGACACATGGTCCGAGTGTTCCATAATATCTCTCCTTATACCATCCAGGGAGACATGCATTAGATTATTTACATCCACATGGACTATGACTGATTCATCCTGGTACTTGTGGTTTAATGACTTGGGTGTGTGAATGATTTGGGGGATCCTAGACCCAATAGACAAGTGACTGTGATTTTCTCCTTATTCAGCCAGGTGAGCAGGACATCTGTATGTCTCACTATGGAGATTCCTATGTCTAAAATATTGGCTAATGCATTGGCTTGCCTTATGGTCTTTGTAGTTGAGCCTACAAAGAGTGTGGCTGTATGTGTTGTATTGGGTGTTGCATTGGTGGAGAGTTTTTGAAGTTGCTGAGGATTCTTTTTGTAGGATGAATGTCTAGGAGGTCTTTGGGATTTAGGAAGTCTGCTTTTTAAGTGCCTTAACATATGTTGCTCTATGTGCTGAGTCAGTGCTATGTGTGGTGGGAGGAATGCTTATATTACTGACAATCCGATTGTTATGTTGACCACTTTTGTGTGAGTCTTTCCTCCAGTGACATTTTGTAATTGCATTTTTCACGTACTGTATCCATTTCCATAAGGATTATTTGATTTTCAGTGAATATGAAACAATTCCTACATTGTCTCAGGATACCCTTATCTACCAAGCTGGTGGCAGAGAAACTGGGAAAGTGTCCAGTCATGATGTTATTTTTTTTTCAGGTGAACTGCAAAGGGGTGGTACAGCATGTTGTTACAGCAGACCAAGCTGGATGATGGGAGGGTCAAAACTACAGCTACACTATGTATGACTGAACTTATGTGCAGTGCTCCTAAACACACAAAGTTGCTCTTCGCACAACTGAGTACTGGAGATGTTTTATAGTGAAAATTCAGTTTCTAAGTGCCTGTGTGTATAGAAGACACTGTTAAATGCCACTGTGTAACACCAGCAAAATTTAGAGACTCAAAGAAATGTGATTAAACCAAAAAAAAGCCTTCTGGCCAATGAAACAATCTCACTTTAAGCCTGTGTGTTTTTCAACTCAGACAGAGCAGTGACCTTTCTAAGGCCTCTAGAATTGCAGTCCCAATCTTCTTAATGTAAAACAGACATTAGTTAGCCAACTGTGAAAAGGTACCAGGAACAAATCAAACAACTAGCTACAATAAGTAATTGCAAAGTGATTTTAAGGCAAGCAAGTAAGGAATGAGGAACATGCACTTTAAGGTGGCAGTATCTAGAGCAAGGAAAGAAAATACACTATAGTGATGAAATGTAGAAAAATGCAATAAATAATTTGAAAATACAGTATCAGTCTTCAGAACAAAGCTTGGAAAAGTGTAATAGTTCAACTTAAAGTACTTAACTTAGCCTGGATGGCACCAAATGTAAGCCAAACATGCTGAGAATACAGGTGAGGATGCCAAGAGTTAGAGTTCTGTGGAAATGAACCAAGAGCATTTCAAATGTGCTGGAATTATAGACCCAATGAAAAGTGACTAAACCAACTAATAACCCTCTAACCAATAAGGGCAGAGTGCAGGTTAGGGCTGATCATAAAACAGTGATAGGCCATTACTGAGGACAGGTGGGTTCTTCAGATTCTATGGAATATACTCCAAGGTATATCTTGCAGAGGATACCTCTGTTCTGGAATAGACTTCCCATTCACATAAAACAAATTTCATCCATGTCCATATTGTAGTGTAACTTGGATCTATGGATGAGAAACAGACATTGTACTTCAAGACTGCTCCCTGTACTCATATTGGACAGAGGCAACTCCTAAATGCTTTATCCCATGCATGGATCTCCTCAAATTATCTATGGTATGATCCCAGTTATTCTCATTATGGATAATGTATAATTATCTATCGTGGGATGGGTAAGGCAAATCTCTAATGAAATGAGATAAGTTCATTTGAGCACAAAAGGGGAAATTGGTTGGCTAAAAAATGGCCTGCAAGGGCAGCTAGCCTAACACTTACCTCTGAACCAATTAAGTTATGAACGGATACAGACTTCATTTTTAAAACAGACAAAAGTTTTCAGGTATTCTACAAGTTCACCAGTGGCCAAGTACTCCTGGCCCCTCCCCCAGCTAAAAGATCTCCTATTTGAGGAGTCATTCATAAAATGTAGTAGGTACAGGATTCTATTTTTCTCTAAACTTTTCCTGGTTTGAAGAAAACAAGGGGCATGGAGACACACCGTGGACTTATCAAAAATAATCAACATTCTAAAAGTTCCAAAATTCAAGATGCTATCCCTACAGAGCCTTTTTCTACTTCTCCTCAATCTGCAAACCTAACTGGTCACCATGGAAGCTCAAGGATGTCTATCTATAAATATCCATAGCCCAGAGTGGCAGAAGGTTGCTCAGGTTCAAATCAGGGGGTTTTCACTGTGAGATTATCTCCTTGCCTCCTTATCTACTGCACCAAGGTTATTTACAAAGTACCTGGCTCTAGTAATTAATTGCTTAACACAGAACCAAGTGCATCCACATCTGTTCATGACTGGATGACTACATCTTCCTAGTAGTATCCCTAGAGGAAACACAAAAGGGTCTTCAATCTATCCTGTCTTGCTTCTAGTCCTTGGGTCTCTCTCTCTCTAAATCTTCTAAATTCACACATCTTACACATAAGGTAATTGATGTTCATAGGAGCACTATTAGACACAGAACAATGAACAGCCCTTTTCCTTTTTTACAAAGTGATCTTTCTATTCCAGTATTTCAAAACAATCACTCAGCAGTGTTATATTACTGCAAGTGAAGTCCTGAGGGTACTTGGTTACATTGTCTCCTAGACACTTATTGTACCTGTAATATGGTTGCAAATGAAACAGTTAGATACTTGATACAGGGACACATGGTGGCAGCATGTCCAGTCCCTGCTGTTCCTTACTTTTCTGTTACCTTTCATGGTGACTAAATCAAATGTAACAAAATCTGGGGTACCCTTCAAGCTAGCCATAGGCAGGGAGACCCTCCTCCAACATATCCTGTGAACCATATATGAGAGACCTTAGGATTCAGGGAACATGGCACACAGCCTCAGGAAAAGATTCATCAATACAATGTATTTGACAAAAGAGAACCTTATACATTTGCACAGACAACAACATAGTCATGTGATATATCACCAAACATGAGAAGGAACTCACTCATACCTTTGTGCAGGCTAGCAATTCAAATCTAGGATTTAGTCCGTGAGACAAGCTTGTCTCTCATTCATCAAATATCTTTTCTCAGGAAAATGTTGAAAATAAGTGGATCCTATGAATGGATACTGAACAAGGATATATTCATGGACTTTGTCCAGTTGCAGTGTGCCAAAAGCAGACCTTTTTTCTCACACAGAGAACAGACAAGTAAGAAAGTTTTGCATCAGGATACCAATAACTATGGAATGGGCAACAAACACCTTCTCAGCTGGGACAGATGTATTTTTCTATGCCTTTCTTCCAATATCCTTAATACCCATAGCATTATAGAAGATAAAAGAAGACAAGCAAAAAACATTAATAATAGCTTTTTTCTTCCCCATGAATATGCATTATCCTGTCTGCTGACCCTGGCAAGATCAGAACCAGTTCATTTGCTTCAGAGTGTATACCTCTTTACACAGAACAAGGGTCTCCAGTTTAATCCAACCTAAGGAAATTAAGGTTGATTGTTTGGATGATTTAGTACTCATCCCTTTTAGACACATGTTCTCAGAGGACATGATATACATTGAACCAATGCTAGGTAGGAAAGGCTTTCCTTTTGTTACCTTAACATAAGCTATGACCCAGATGCAACTCTGGTGCCCCACATCCTCACGTACCTCTCAGACTTTTACAAAACAGGGGTATCCTATGCCTTGCTGAAGCTATGTGTCGGTTATTTCAGCTTTTATGTCCTATGACTACTCTGTTTTATTTCAGTAGCCAATAGAATAAATTCACAGGAGGATCTGATGACCTCCCAAGAAACAGGCCATCCTACAATGGGTCTTAAAATAGGTGTTAGAAATAAGAATATTGCCCATTTTGACTCAACTTCTTTCACACCCTTCAGTTTCCTTTTGTAGAAATCTACTTTGCTAGCATCAGTAACATTTGCTATATGAATTTCAGAGCTGCAAGACCTCATGTAGGAAGTTGGTGTAATGGTTAAGGTATTTACCTTACATGCACAAGGTGCTAGGATTGATTCTCACATGGAGTAGTTGGCTAGGCTTAAAATGACTCACAAGGGCAGTTAGCCTAATATTAATCTAAAATGTGCAAATAGTCATTTCTGATATTTGACAAGGACAAGATCACTATGTGTACTAACCCTTCTTTCATGCCAATGTTGGTAATAGAACAATCCATAAATCAAGGTTAGATGTGTTTGCTAGGCTAATGAGGGCCTTCTTAAGCTTAGCCATGCATCCCAAATCTCTGACAGGTTCTGGCACCTTTGATAAGTGTAAGGAGGGGCTTGGGAGATGAAACATTTACAAGCAGGGGCCTAGGAGATGAACCATTTACTATCTGCCTGTGTCCATTATTGACATAGGTGCCAAACCAGGGATGAATTTCCTGTTCCCCATCCAGTTGTCCAAGTTACACTTGAATTGGGTTAGTGATAAACTCTGCTTCACATGGATGGGAGCCTGTTCCAGAGAAGGGGTAGTCTCTGGGATACATACTTGTTTCTCCAGCAGGTCATAGTTATATCACAGGTAAGGTTTAAGTCTTTGAAACATGTAATTCTGGTGCTCTTTGTTTTGCAGCTATGCAGGAGGTTCATCAGGGTGGGGTCTGACAATGCCTTGTATGCCAAGCATAGATCTCCCCTCAACAGCCTGTTGGAGACACAATACAGGGATGGTGCTTTGAGGAGGCCTGCTAAGTACATGTTACTTATGCCCTGTATTCTTTTACTTAAGAACCTCTATGGATATTCCAATTGTTGGATGTGCCTGGTTAGGTGCATACCAAAGGGGTCATTGTACTCAGTGACAGGTCTGATGAATGCTGAATACAATGGAAGGCTATTCGCTTCCCTGTTTTCTTCCCCTGCTCCTGCTTTCTTTATATGCGTGTTTAAGACAGAGGTTTTATTTAGCCAGAGCAAAGCAAATTAACAAAAAAATCAGACCAGTTCTTCATTTCCGTTAATAAGGTATGGAGGAGAAGTCACTGGGCAAAATGGCTATTGCACTGCATCTGCTTCTGTTTCCATGGCAAAACTGTACCAGGACATGTTAGTATCCATTCTCCTGGAGTCACTGCAGTCACCAGAAGTGAAACTGGTTCAATTAGCGTCCTGAGCCCGTGCTATTAACCAGTGCACCACCATTTCAACTCTTCAAGTGAAGAGCAAAAATAAATAAATAAATAAATAATAAAGCACTTCACTATAATGTTTGTTTATTTACATTTGTTTACTGGGAATGTCAGACTGGGTATTAACCCGTTTTCAGTGGAGTCCTGGGGAGAAAAGCTCCATCACATACATACAAAAAAAACATAACAAGACAAGTTACAATGTGAACAATATAGCAGTACACTTATAGGAGAATTACAGTGATAGGAAAAAAATGGGTTCCTATTAGATGACCAAAGATGCATTCTCTCGAATGCGTCTTGGTCGAACTTGAAAAGACGGAAAAGCAAAATGACGAAGAGGCATATAATCAAATTCTTTCCCTGGGAATGAAATTGCTTGGCCATGTCCGTTACTTTGCTGTTTTCGTCACTGTAGTGCAGTCTTGGAGTTGGTATATTTAAGTAGGGGGGGGTCTGGGGGAGCCCCCTCTTTATGTTATGTTTTAAGTGTATTTTTTTTGGGGAAGAACATTTTTTTTCCCTTGGAAAAAAATCGCTGTTCTAAGCATTCAAGTTTGCAAGCTTTCACTTACCTGGGGTCGATAAATCATCGTTTGTTTTCTAAGCGTTCGATGATTTAATATAGACCTGAAAAAACATGTTTAAATATTGAATAACTATGGTAGCAACAAAAAGTTAGCTAACATGAGTTGGACATTGCACAGAAATAGAGAAAGTGTGCATCAGTTAGGCAGCATGTCATTTCGTGAACAATTTCAGAGAATCAGAGTGTTGCATTTCTAAAATATAGTATGAATAGAGATTGTTGAGTGATATGCCATAATATATGCTATCAATATGCTGTAAGTGGTCATTACAATTAGATATATGTACCCCTGGTCCAGCAAAAAAAAGCAAAAAAAAAAAAAATGTCCCTTCTTCTGGCATACCAACCATGTGGCCAGATGCATAACATACTCCCCTCCCTCCAGCCCCAGCCATTCAGGTCCCATTTCTGTGCCCTGCCCCAACCCTTCTTTAACATGTTTTATTTTAAAGAAAAGCATCTGTTCTTTAAACTGTAGAAAACTGTTTGCTATGAATGTAGTAAACAGGTACTATAGTTTATACCTGACTGCACAGAGCACTACAGCGCTCAGGTCTTAGTTTAAGAAAACAAGATTTTTTTTTTTACTTTTAAACTGCAGCAAACTGTTTTCTAAAATGTAGCAAGCAGTTGCTACATTTTAGACCACATACAGAGTGCTACAGCTCTCAGATTTGACCACAAATGCAATACTGGCATTCAAAACCTGATATTACATTAAAGAGTGATTTTATTCGGCTGATCACACCCCACCCCAACACTTAGCACCCAGGGCTGTTGTCCCTATTGCTCCACCATAGATACATTACTGGTGGACACCATTGCATTCTGAGATCCATCTTAGAAACAACTGATTGGTCATTTGTCCATGTCTTTTTCAAGCATTACAGTCTAGACATCTTACCCAGGACCAGGGCAGTGTTTGCCATAGTCATGCTACAGAGATTGCTCCACTATGTTTTTTCCAGGGACCAGTGACCTTCTGGACCATAGCCTGTGGAAGTCTTCTCAAAAGTCATCATTGTAAATGTATGTTTTCTGCTGAACATAGTACAATAGTGTTAGGAACTTACCTAGACTGGAAATGTTTGAATATATTCACTTTTGCAGTGTCAGTTCCGCCCCTCTATCCCCTTTTTTCATAAGGTGGGCATCTTTGGGTTGGGATTTATGCCACAGTCACAAAAGCATCCACCTTCTCTCTCTGTTGCATTATCAGGAAGTTTCCATCATCATGGCTGACCTGGAATACACGGAGTCATCTTCAGGATGTTTTGGTAGGAACCATCCCCTTGGGCCTGTCTACAATGACAGTCTCTGCTGTGGTGCTGCCTTTATATTTTGACAACCAGGACAACAAAAAATGAAAACAGTACCAGTCATTGTCCCTTACCTGGCTTCTGGGTGGGAGGGAGTTCCCTAGGTCAGAAGGGGGAAAGTACAGTGCTCTGAAAGTTGGGCCTGCAGTCCCATGTCTTCTGCAGGCAGCAACACCCAAGAGTCACGAACAAAACAGTAGATACTGAGCATGTTATGTTCTCCTACAGGTGTGCTAACCACACATGCCTTGATTATTGATACATTTTGATCTTGTATTATAATCATAGATGTGTGATATATGCAAAGTTTGTGTACTATTGTGAATTTTAGTTGTTTTGATTTATGTATTGCATTTATGGCCAAACAGGTTATTATTCTGTTGTCTGAGAAACTGACAACTGGCATATGCAAAGTTAACATAATATCATGTTCACTTCAACTCTTTCAAGTATCTATTACATAATTATGGATATCTGGTCGTATGTCAAAAGTATTTATTTATTTATTTATTTTTACATTTGTTAACTGGGTTAATCCGACTGGGCCCAGAGAGCCCTTTTTCAGCGGAGACCCAAGGAGAAAAGCTCCAGGAAAGTAATTAAAAAATAAGAAAAAGCTACCAATTCAAGTTCTAAGATACTTAACTGTACAAAAACAGAGATAAATGTACAATATGAATATACACAAGGCAAAAGTACAGTATTTTGAGAATGCAGTAACAATATGTTTGAGAAATTTGGTTAGCATTAAGTTATTTACAAGGAATGTAGCAATGCCTATTATAAAAAAAAAAATCAGAGTAACATCATGGAATAGTACAACAAAGATGCATTTAATAGCATAGATACTAACTGCAGAGAGAGTAATATATGTAGACAATTAAGGTAGATACCAGGCAGATATGTTAATTAATTGAGAGAAGAAGAAAAATTAATTAGGCAATTTCCTGACAAGTACATACCCATGCATGTTGGAAATGAATTTTTAGTTGCTTTTAGAATTCGCCACTTTTGGTAGTGGAGCGAAGGGGCAATAGAAGTTTGTTCCATGACTATGCAATTTAATGACTGTAAAGTATTTTTACAATATTTTTGTTTGGCTTGGTCACATGCAGAAGGTTTTGTTGTGTGCTTCTGAGGTCACGATTGGGTGTGTAGGGTGTATGGATATAAGGGCAGGGCAGGGGTTGGGGCTACTTAGGTTGCTGTGTGCAATTTGTAGTTGTGATATTTGAAGCAAGTGGGGGAACTCAGACCATCTTAAGCTTTTCAGGGAAATACAATGATGGGATTTGTAGCTATTACTAGCTGTGAATCTGGCTGTTTTGTTATAGCTGGTTTCTAGTTTGGTTAAGAGATTATTTTGGAGATTAGTAAGTATGAGAGCAGCATACAGCAGGGATGGTAGGATAAATGTTTGAGCCAGTATAGGTCTAGATTTGAAGGTATATATTTGTTGTTGCAGTATAGAAGACCTAGTTTTTGGTTGGATTTTTTGATACAGTTTAAGATATGTAGGTTGAATTTTAATTTGTCATCTACAGTAGCACCAAGCAATTTGGTGTTTGAGTCGGTGATGATAATTGCATTATCTAAGGATGAGATGGTTATTGTCTTTAGCTGGACTGAGGTTTTTTGGAAGGAAAAGGAAAAACTTGGTCTTTTTGGGGTTGAGAAGCAGGTTGTTTTCAGTTAGGCATTGTTCTACTAGTTGCAGAGATTGTTGAGTGACAGTGTGGAGGTTTCGTATATTGTTGGACGTGTTAATAATTGGGAAATCATCTGCATATTGCATTAAGGTAGATTGGGGACAGAAGACATGGAGGTTATTTGTAAATATATTAAAAAGTAGGGGGCCCAGGATAGAACCCTGGGGAACCCCGATCTTAACAAGATGGAAAGGGGAGAAGGATGTTTGTCATCTGACAGACTGATATCTGTTTGAGAGGTAGCTGTAAAACCAGGAGGTAGTGGAGGTAGCGAGTTGTAGGTAGGAAAGTTTGTTCAGGAGGATGGAATGGGAAATGGTATCAAATGCTTTGGATAGGTCAAGGAATAGTATGAATCAAGTAGTACCCACCTGAGATAATACTAAACCAAATAGAGAGGAGAAACCACCATAACCTCGGCAACTTTCATGGCAACCAAGTTTAATAAAACTTAAAAACAACAAAAAAAAAAAAACAGTCTGGACTCTGAAGATGCCTTGTGTACTGGAATAGGCAAAAGCACTAAGTCCTGTTTTTCTTTTTTGTTTTTGTTTTTTAAGTTTTATTAAACTTGGTTGCTGTGAAATCTGCAGAGGTTGTGGTGGTTCCTACTGTCTATTAGGTCAAGGAATAGAGCTGATATGACTTTGTTATCATCTCTGGCTTGAGCAATGTTTTGTGTGAAAATAGGAGGGCAGTGGTAGTACTGTGCGAGGGTCAGAAACCGTGCTGTGTGGATGTAATTAGGTTTACATGTAAGAGGTGGTTTAGTATTTGTCTATGTATACATTTTTCCAGTATCTTGGATAAGGGGGATAATATGGCAATAGGCCTGTAATTTGGGGATTCTGTAGAATTTCCTCCCTTATGGAGAGGTATTATGAAGAATTTTTTCTAGATATCTTGCACTGTATTTTCTTGGATGGATCTTTTGATAAGTATAGATACAGGGTATGCTACAGATTCAGCTGCATGTTTGAGAAATAATGGAGGGAGTTTATCAGCTGATGGGGAACAGGGTTTAAGTTTAAGAAGTGATCTGGTAAAGGAAGTTGCTATGGGTGCTAGGGAGAACGACGGAAGAGATGAGGTGAGAGGTGGAGTCTTTATGTCAAAAGTTTCTGGTTTAGTAAACTTTTCTATTGTTTCGATGAAAAAGTTGTTAAGTAGGCTTGCAGTTGCATGAGAAGATTTGTTAGAGAAGTGGTATGGAAGAAGAGGGGTTCCCTTGAGATAGTAGTTTTTATTGACTGACATAATTTCTTCAGGTTGGAATGTGAATTGCTCAGAGAGTTTTGATAATTTTTTTTTTTTTTTGTCTGGTAGGACCTGCTTTTTTGTTTGGTTGCGAAGCTGTTTATAAAAGTTCAGGTGGAAAGTTGAGTTGTTATTTTTTTCCATGCTCTCCAGGTACTGTCTGTCTTGTTCATAAGTGATCGAGTTGTCTGATTTATCCATAGTGCATAATTACATTTTAGCCTAATTTTTGTACTGGGAGCCAGGGTGTTAAGCGTTTCTAGGAATAAATTGTTGAAGCTTTAGACAGTCTCATTAAGGGGTAATGTGTGTAGGAATGACCAGTTTACAGTGGACAGTAAATTATTTAAGGTGACAGGGTTGTAGTTTTTAAGGTTACGAGACTCTTTGTATTGGTGGCTCTTGTTAAGATTGGGACAGTGTCTTACTACTGAGATAGGGAGATGGTCACTAAGGGAGCTAGGTAGTGTGGAAGTGTTATGATAGCACTGGGGATTGGATACTAATATTCAGTCGATAACCGAGCCGCTCTAGAAATTCTTTTTGCTTATGTGTGGGCGAGGTGATCAGCTGGGTAAAGCCATAAAGGTTTATATAGTAGCTAGGGGATGCAGTATTAACAAAGTTCCAGTCAATACTCATATCCCCAAGGATGATGATTTCATAGGGAATGGATATAGAAATCCAAGAAAGAAACTGCTCGAGTATGGGAATGTTTTTACCTGGGGGTATGTAGATTGCTGCAATGACAAGTTTTTTGTGTTGAGTTAGGTTACAAGTTGCTATACGTATTTCAGCAGGGCAGAAATCAGGGATAGCTATTGAGAGGGGTGAGAGAGAGTGCTGGTAAAGTACAGTATAGCTACTCCTCCACCCTTTTTTTTACTTCTATCTAGTCAAACAGTATTATAACCGAGGGGGGGTTGCAGTTTGTAATATGAGATTTTAGCTATGTCTCAGACAGATCAAGTATATCTGGGTTATATTGAGAAATTCAGTCATGAAGGAGGGTACTTTTATTGACAATGCTTTGTATATTAATTGAAAAAAAGATCAATTTTTGGAAGCTTGTGATCATAATGAGTTATTTGTGAGGCAGTTGGAAAGGGTGGGGGTGCTGTATATGTATGGTTATAGTGCTGTTGGCAAGGGCCTGGGTTGGGGTGAATATCACCAGATAAGAGTAGTATTGTGCTTTGAAGTATTTGTATGAAGAAATATTTGCAAAGGAACTGATGTTTTGTTTTGATGAGAGATTGGGCATTTGGTGTGTACAGTACTTTGAACTTGTGAAATGACATAGTGGTATGGTTAAAGAGAAAGGGGGCAATAGGGGTGGAGTACTTATTTCTATGGTGGGTAGTAGGATAAGAGAGTGTGGGAGATGGGTGGTAAGCAGATGAGGAGTATGGTAAGTGGTTAGAGCTGAGAAAAAAATTAGAAATAGGAGGGAGAAAAATCGAGTTTTGAAAGGTATAGCCATGATTTAGTTACAGCTCAGAAATAATTAAAGGGTAACAATGTATTTAAGGTTAGTAGAAGAAGTCAGGAATTATCTGAAGGAGTTTTCTAATGTGAATGACTGAAAGAGCAGGTAAGGCTTAGGAGGGTTGAGGAGCGAGTGTTATAGTTAATATTGATGTGGGATATTAGTAGAGGAGAGGGATGTCTATTGGTTCATAGGTTCATAGATTAGTACTAGGCTAATTGCCCTTGTGTGCCATTTTAAGCCTAGCCAATTATCCCCTGTGAGATTCAAACCCTGTACCTTGTGTTTGTAAGGCAAACACCTTAACCATTAGGCCACCTTCCCAACCCCTAGTATGGAGGCTGGGCAAAGGAGGTTTAGCTATAAAGGAAATGATGTCAGGGATGGGTCGGAATGGGGGTAGGGTAGGGGAGCGGAGTGAGCCCGAGTGCAACAAGGGCAAATGGAGTGGAATGATTGAGAAAAACTGGACCAGGCCAGCTTCCAAGAAAACAATCAGGAAAACCAAGCTCAGTCAGTTCCAGGTCAGTGTATCACAGTATCTTCCTAATAACTAGAAATCTTGTGCTACTAATCTAGTACAGTGTGATGAAAAGGACCACCACTTCTTTAGGGAAAAACAATACAAGGATGGGCTGCAGGTACATAGGTAAACCTTTTCCAAGAGAAAGAAAGTAGTTTTAAGTAATTGACCTAGGAGTACAATAGGAAGAGAAAAAACTAGGGGGTACCACTAGTGTGCACACTTACAGTAAAAGGCTATTGCAAAAATGTCTTCAGTTTGAGGACAGATTAAATGCAACTCTAACATACACTAGTTTAGCTGAAAGCATTTTAGCTTTCCACCAACACAGGGTCTCACAGTGCAGGGCAACCATACAGCCTTTGGTTTATTGGAGGCTGACCAGGCACAGAATAAAACTTTTGCTGAGGGGACTGGAAATAAAAAGGAAAAGGAGGTAAACATTAGGTCTGAAGTTTTAAAACACTCTGATTACCAAGTAACTAAGATAGAGGATGCAAAGGACGAGCAGCATACCTTGTAAGAAACAGCACAATTCTATGCAAGGAAAGCAGAGGAAAAAAAGGTAACTGCAGTTGATACCAAGCTATCATAACATACACTACACTATTATGTATTGTTTTAAAGGTTATGAAGAGAAAACAGTAACTACTAAGATGCTACACACAATTTAGCATTCTCCAATAAAAGTCAGGAATAAGAAAAGTGATATTATACAGAAACACAAGAGTCACTTGTATCCCTCGGAGGTTACAGTAAGTTCTACTCTAATTGCCAAACAGGTTACACATCTAAAACTACAGATAGCAGGCAACAGTATTCACATTAGTGAATAAAGCAGCACTGTACCTGTTATTTAAAGCCACAATATGCCATGAGTATAATTCTATGCTGGCATAACAAAAACACTCATATGCAGGACAAGTGGAGTAAAGCAAAAAAAAACAAAAGCACTTTTGAAATATAGTCCAGAAAATAAGTGACCAAAATAGAACTGTTACCAACTAAAAATATGCACGACAAAAAAAAAAACCATATCATGTGTAAAACTTCACAAAAATAAGAATCACAAACAAAAACAATACCTGGCAGTACTTACATGCGAGCACACTTCTGATGATTCCTATGAGGTAAGGGCAAAAAAGCTAAGTCAAAAGATGGTCCCCAGGATTTATTAATCTCCCATCTCCCATGTAAGACTAGATTAGTCTTACATGGAAACGCTAGTCTAAGAGTATGACAGCAGCACGCCATGCATATTAATGAGGGTGCGCTGCCTGAACTCTAAAGCTTATACGGAGCGTGGATGAGTGTAGGGGGCATGTCGGACTGCCGAGCAGTCCAAAAATCCACTCCCCTGCAATGACGAAACTCGAGAAATGTCGAGTTACATGAGTGAGTCCGCTCACATGTGTACATTGTAACATTACACTCCCCCATATGTTAAACCTTGTACAAATTTAAAAATTAAAAGAAATGTATTTTTTTTTTGTTTTATTTCCGATATAGCTGCCCATATTTGCACGTGTTTGCGCGGGATTGCCCATTGCTTAGCTACAATTAGCAGCTTAAACACCGAAGAGGATAATAAGAAAAATATATGCAAATTAAGCAAAATAGCGATAGCGTAGTTGTTAGAGCCTTCGCACAAAGAGGAGGCATTCCCGGTTCAAGTCCCACTACTGCACATTCCATTTTCTGTTGGAAATCTGTATACAAAAATATTTCATGACATTTATCATGTATAAGTTTTGTAAAAAGCATTCAAATGTTATATGTAGTAGTGAACAAATTATATATATATATATATATATAGATATATGAAGGTGAAATGGTTATGCATTCTCAGGCATGAGTAACTTATTTTAAGCAATATAAAGCACTGCTAAGCACATTTTACCAGTATTTAGCATATTTAAAACCAATTGCTTGTAGCTGAGCACCGCGTTAATAAGCGCAATGTTTTTGCGCGCAGCTGCGCACCGTGTCAACCAGCGCAACTACAATGTAGTTGCACGTAGCTGTGCACCGCGCTAACCAGCGCAACGTCGGGCAACATTGGGCAAAGTCGGGCAAAGTTGAGCAAAGTCGGCTAAACACAGCCACACCTCCTTTACTGTACCTTAACCATTCAGGTCTGACCAGTAGGAAAATAAAAGCAGTGACAGGGCTCGAACTCAGGATACTGTGCACTATAGTCACAGTACATAACCACTAAGCCATGACAGCATTTCAGAACCATGCTCATTCAAAAGACACATATCTATCAAAGGAATACGAAACATTGCCAACATCAGCTAAGCAGGTGTGCCTACAGCTGAGTTTTTTCAAAACTGGCCAATCACAAATAAGTGTGGGAAATGAGGCATATTTAAGCTCCAGAGGTGGGAATACTTGCCATAACTGGTTGTAGCTCCCTTCTGCAGTCAGCATGGCCGGTGTTGGAGAAGACACTCGATTTCAAGTGCAACGCTGGGGCATTGAGGAGTCCAAAGTAATGGTTTGGCTCCTTGTCCACAATCATAAGGAAAGATTCCTATGGGGCCAGTACCAGGGCACCCAATATAAAACAGAGGCCTGGAACAGTCTTGCTCATGATCTCACCAGTGCCACTGGCGTTCCCCAGACTGGTGAGCAGGTCAGGCACCATTATTCTGACCTGAAGCGACGTAAGGAGGATCAACTGGACCAGTGGATCCAGGAATCCCGTGCGATGCCTAATGCCCCCATACTGAGTAAGTAGCCATTGTATTACGTAGTTAAGAATTGCTATGCTTGTCTATACTATGGATAGGTATGTCTCAATATCACTGCATTTACTTCACAGCTGCATGTGTCTGTGCTATGAATCAGGAAGCCCATGAAGATAGGTTGCAAAGGCTGCATCATCAGGCAGGTTAGTAATTATTCTGCATGTACTGTTATATAAAATAAATGAGAGAGCCTTCAAAAAGTGTTTTAACCCAATAAATAAAGGTGTAATAATCCTTTAATAAATGTATAATTCCTGGAGTGTGTCTGTGTCATTTTCTTTGATATGTTGTTGTACTGTTGCATTTTACAAATAGTACTGTTGTATTAAGCAGTGTTAACCCACACTTGGGTAGGCCCATATAACGTGGATGAAGGGAGTGCCAGTAGCTTTTATGCATATTTACAGCCCTCAACTGTTGGTTCATGCCCAGCATGTACAGGTTAATCTGGCACATGAGTAGCTTGGTATTGTGTTCCCCAGAAATGTCAGTGTGCTGCCAGAAATGTAGGGAGCTGTTAACATATAACTGATACTTTCACCTGAACATATCTAGATAATTATATGAAAGTAGAGCTGTCAGTGTACCATCTTAGCAGTAGTGTGTGTGAGCAACTCTCAAAATATGTAGCAGCAACATCTGCATCTTGGACAGTTTGTATGTAAGATACAGTTCATGTATATAATGATCTAGCAAAATCCAATTGCACAATATAAGGACATTGGGTAGTGTAATAATACATGTAAGGGACATATAACTGCAGTGAATAGGAATGTAGTGAAAATTAGAAGGAAATATAAGTTGTTAATTGAGCTATCATTTTCCACCCTACTGTATGTGCATAAAAAATGCAATTCCACACCTCAATCGGTATGTCTAATCTCAAAACATTTGTTGGGGCATATGACCTATTGGTTTATAAATATTTGCATTTATTTCTCTTCATGTGCCCTGTTAAAATACCACAATATTGGTGGCCTGTTGTCATCAATTCAACCTGTATGCTGTTGTAATGTCCACTATTGTTCTATATATGCATGCGTTATGCTTGCTTTTCAACTGTTGAAAATCTGGTGTGTTGGGTTAATGGGAATACTTCTGCATGCTGTTATAACTAATTGGGAATGCTGGTGACTGTTTCTGACCCATATATTTATTAAACCCTCCAAAACATAGTTTGTATGGGAAGACCAGTCCCAGCAGACCCACCTGTCCCTCCTCAGCTGGCCATGGCACCTGGCACCAGCAGGTCCGGTGCCCAGCCTGGGACCTCCTCCTCCATTAGCCCTGTGCCACTTTCAGGTGGAAGTGCTGCAGGGGATGGGGCTCGGCCCCCCGTGCAAGCATGGGCGGAAGAGGGCCACCTATCACCCTTCGAACGGTCCGGGCTGTGGTGCATAGAGAGATTGAACGTTCTGTTGCAGAACCTCTATGCCAGCTTGAGGCATGAGGGGTGCAACTCCCGGGTCAGCCTGCCCCTCCTACACAGCCCCCAGCACAGCCACCCTCTGGGCTGTGATGGTGCAGTGGTGACTGCCCATGGGTTGGGACCTCAGTCCCACTGTTTCCATCTGTGGGCTCATGGGCTTGCAATTTCCAAACATCCCTCCCTGTCAAAGGTGTTCACCCACCACATGTGTCATATACCGCCCCTGTATGTATCTTGTTTGTCTTGTCTGTTTACTCCCCAACCTACGTCCCCAAATATACCTACTTCCCCTACCCCGCATTCGACTTCCACCTGAAAAAAAAAGGGAAATCTGCTCCCAAAAAAAAAAATTACACCCCATACATAGCTGCCCATTTTGCACACATGTCCACTGGACACATAAAATGTAATTTAATTGGCATTACAACATACTTTGTTGTCCTCACCCCCTCTCTCAGTGGTTGAAGGTTTCATATCTACCTCCAAATTTATTCTATATGCACAGCTGTTGCTGTTAAAGAAATGGGCAGCTATGGACATTCCCTACACCTGTCCTGCACATCCCAAGCTACTTTCCATACTGTCTTTCCCTCTTTGTGCCCCTTTTTCACCACTTTCCTATCTCCCCATTTTTCTTTTCTTTCAAAGAAATGAGTGCGGGGATTAGCGGGAGTAAGCACTATTAAGCAGTAGTTAGCAGGTTTGCGGGAGTGTGTGCTTGTTTGCGCTTAGCTAAGCATTGCTAAGCATCACGCAAACCCATGCAAACCCACTTACAACTGCTTAAAAGTGCCTTTGTCACTCTATATGTGAGGGCCCTTGTTCTGCTCAGGAGCAAACTAAAATACCTTTATCAGTCTCGAACCCCGGACCTTGTACACACTACACAACATGAAGTACCACTAAGCCACGGTAGATATACAACAAGTTGGTGCTGAAATAAATAAATCATGCATCAGAATGAGTGAATGTAAAGGAAAAATAGTAATGCCATACCACACAACTTGTTCTGTGGATCTTTACTAACAGTTGTTGTGGGATTATATTACATGACTGTGATAAGAGAAGCAGCCATTCTAGCAGGAAATAATGTTACACCATCACTTTACAACCCCACACAGTATCACAGCAGTACAAACACTGGCATATCTGTTTAGGTCAGAGGACATACCTCCCAACTGTCCCTAATTTTCAGGGATGTCCCTGATTTTGACACAAATTTTAGCTCTGTCCCTCTGAATCCCTCCTAAAACTACTGACTTTCAGCAGAAAGGTGGTGAATTACACTAAATGAATAATGACAATAATTAAGAGTTAGACACTTGTTTTACTTCAGAAAAGGTGTATTAATTCATATGCTCTGATTCTCTCAATGTTTCAACTTAATGGCACTAATATTTAAAAGGTGTTCCTAACGTTTCCTTTACTTTTCCCTGAGTCTGTTCAAATATGTACCTGAGTGTTTGAGAGGTATTACAGAGGCAGAAACACAAAGGCATATCAGCCTTTCTGCTGTTACACACTGCAAATAGCTTTGGAAGGAGTTTTGCAAGCATACCCTTATGTAAGAATACAACACTGAAATACAAATGGATGTAGCCATGTACAGGTAGCAACCAACTGTAACAATGCCATTGCTCTATTGCTGAAAAGACCTGTGTGGTGCACAGACAAAAAATAACAGGCTATTCTCTGGCTACCATGTGGATAGGTCCACAGTTGGGAGTTACGCAGATAGACTACTTGCCTTGATAAACTAACATGTACACAGCAACCCTGTAAGTCCAGCAAGATAAAATCCACACAATAATACTTATGCCCTCCGTACTTCTGCACCCCTACTCAAATGTAGAATATACCTGTGTGTGCAGGGTCTACCAAGGATGTAGGTAAGCATACTCACAGTACTGAAATGTGTCCAGTTTTTCTGAGCAGCTTGTGCTAATGTCAACACTAAAAAAGCACAAACTGTTTAGAACTGAGTAAATTAATATTCACAGTATAGCAGTTCACAAACAATTCTTGTGCCATAGGAATACATCTCAATAACTAGCTTTGTATGGCAGTTAATTGCAAAAGTTGAAAAGAAAGTACATCTTTCCATGTATCTTGGGGTAACATTTTGAGGGGTGAGTATATTTCTACACTGACAAGTGGGTACTGGAAGCAACAACATTAGGACTGAGTACAAAATGTAAATCTCTGGCTACACCCCTGGCTTCTGATATAAGAACTATACCAACCTTCTGTCTTAAACAGTGATGTCCACAGCAAACAAGGATGATCTCCATCTTGGAAAGCTGAAAGGGCCATGCCTACCTGAGTTAGCAATTTATAGTACTGGGTTGCTATGACAGTGATTACTGCAGTTACTACACAGCAGGCTGCATGCAATTAGCAAATGGTGGCCACTAATTGGTGCAGAGGCCATCACATGCTCATGTGCAAATACCTGCAAAATCAAGCTGCAATCTCTGCCAACAAACTCAATCACTCTATTGCAGAGACTGACAGAGAGAGAGAGAGAGAGAGAGAAAAGGAAAAAGAGAAAGAAATATTACCAAATCATACAAAGGAAAGGTATGTGACACATATGTATTTACTGGCATGTAGTAGATGTTATAGAAGAATAGTCTACATAATGTGAACCATTCATATGTGGCAGCAGTACTTATTTATGCATAGATGTTCTGCTTAACTACTGCTATGGACAATGCAGTGTGTACCTGTGGACAGTGGGACATACCTGTGAAATGTGTAGCTCAGCATTAAATGTCAAAGATCTGATCCATGTTATCTGTGTTCTGTACAGTAGTGCGGCCAATGGCTGTTGGGGTGATTAGCGCTGACATTATATAAACATGGGTGTGACAGAACAACACATGCATGATAGTCATATTAAAGTGTAGCTTAGCATTGGCAACTGCTGTAGCAGTCTAGTATGCTTATCTAGCATTTGTAGCCATATATACCCCCCTAATGTTACTGTGTGTTCATATGTGACACCTGTTTGTGTTGCAGCAAGGCCCAACAGTTCAGCTGTGAGGTCCAGGGACTTACAACAGTGTGGACCTTGTGTGCGTATGCCACACACATATGGAGAAATATCTATGTGTCATATATATTCACATCTGTATATGTGCATAGAGCAGGGGACATATTGCAACTGTTTGTGAGGGGTGGAGATATACATGTTGGTGAAGGTTAGTATGCGCATATTTGTATGTTGGTTTTAGTGTGTGACAAACAAGACAGCGTACAGTGCTGGTATATGACATGTGGTGGTTAAACACTGTGGGTGTTTTGTTCAGTTTGCAATGTTGAAGCCAGTTGAGGCCTGCTAAAGCTCCCTGGGCTGTGAACACCTTCAATGCATTTATCCCAAGACTGTGCGATTTTATTACATTACTGTACACCTCACATCCTTTGTATAATTGATATTCTCACTATGAAAGGGGAAATGTATATTTGCCTACATATATATGTATATGTACACCAATGGATGTGTATATGTATATATATATATATATATATATATAGTTATATATATACTCATACACACCTACATCTACTTATTGCAATAGATTCTCTGTACTGTTGACTGACTGTGGTGGTCAATGTGTTTGTGAATACGTCAAAGATATGTATCTGTGGGATAGCTTAGTGGGGAATTGTTTATGTCATGGTATTATGGGTCCTTGCTTTGATCCTAGCAAAAGCTGTGTATTCTGTTGCTAGGCAGAAAAAGTGCTATTGCATACAGTGTGATTAAGTCCCTTGGTTTTAACTAGGGTGTGTCATTGGAGGCAAAAGCACTACATCTATGATTATTGATTGGTACTGATGTTGAATCCAAATCCTGTGTGTACTGTAGTACTACTTGAAGCTCTGGGCCTGTACAGCAAAGTATGGTGTATGTCCACATTGCTTGCATCCACTGTTTTGTGTGGTCCCTGTATTCATCACAGATTACATTTCTCAAGATTAAGGTTGTGTAAGTACTGACACACAGTACTGTATTGTACACACTGAAAGCTTATCTGGGTTGTCATACCTTTGTGTCCTGTAATTATGTCTGATGTGTGCGTGGAAATGTCTGTAACATGTCCTTTGACATATGTGTGGTAAAACATATAACTGTGCATCTAGCAACATTCATAGTGTACTACAGCAGTATGCAACCTATATTCCCAATTGTGCACATATTTTGGCCACAGGTTTGCCATTAACAAGTTGTGTGGTATAATAGTAATACATTTACTGGACCTTACACTCATTGTGATGGATGATATATTTCTTTAAACATCAGCTTGATGTATATCTGCTGTGACTAGGTGGTGCATCGTGTTGCATACAGTGTGCCAGGTACTCTTGTATAGTCTTATATAATGATTTTATTTTGTTGCTGTGCAGAACATGGTTCATTAGATAGAGAGTGAGCCAGGCACTTCCAAGCAGTTGTGGGGTGAGCAGTGATAACTGGCAGTTAAAGTGTTTCACTCTTGCTTAGCTAATAGGTTGCTATATATGGCAGTTCAGTGATATCTGTACTGTGTAATGTTAAATGTGCCATATGACTTGCTCAGACATATTTTCGTATTTATGTCTTCCAGGGATCATGGCACATCACAGGAACCCCAGCTACAGTAGTGCTGAAGATGATATAATTACTACCAGTATGATTCAGCACTACACTCTCATGTTCTCACAAACCAGCCAAGACCAGCAGGAGTGTACTGCAATGTAGCAAGATGTCCGCAGGGTAAATGAGGTAGGCCTGCATAACTGGACATATGAGCAGGTACACCACCACTACAGTGATCTTCTCAGACATGTCTGTCAGCGTGCTGCTGATGTGTGGAGACAACAGCTTGCAACAGGAGGTGGTGTTAATATCCATTCCCCACTCACCAGAGTTAAGAAGCTGCTCCTGAGCCTGGTGGCACCTGCCCAACAACAACAGCAGCAGACATACACCATGATGGAGGTTGGAGCCACCCAGTAAGCACACATGGAGCATGCAGGTATCATGGCATATCTGTAGACTACTGTTATCTGTATTGGTAGATCATGCATATGTGAGATGTGGAGTGTGTCGTTAAAAGATGTGGAGCCTGTTGTTGTGCTTTACTAATCATTTGGAACATAATCTGTAGCCCTGTGAATGTAATCTGTTGTTGTACTGTAAGATTACAAACACACAGTAGCAATGCCACAGTTATGGCCACTGACAAGCTGTCTCATCTCTATGTAGGTCCCTCTGGGTTGACATCAAGGCTGCGGACAGATGCTGGTGAGTGTGTTCTACATTTATTATTGTAAATAAAAAGTGCATGTCATAGTTAAGGTGTAGGCCATGTACACATGTAACACACCTACCCATAATGCATGCTGTGCATGTTTGGTGTAAGTCCACGCACATCTCACTAATGTGATCAGCTGCCTCAAACACATTCAATTCCTCAAACACATGCAATTACCAGACCATTTCAAACAAATGTGGCTAGAGTGTAGTGGCCATTGAATAGGCGCAGTTGATACTCAACATGCACATAACATACACATCTATGTTATACACAGAGCATTTTAACATGCTACACATAAAGGATTCCCAAACCCTCTGTAAAGACACACTCCAATATCCAAAATCTCATCCACACATTACACATAATATACCTGAGGGGTAGAGGCCTATCATGGGGCATTTAAACACTCTGCAGCACACTACACATTCATGTCAGGGAATGCTTCTTATTGGCCTCCTTGCAAACTCATGTAACAACTGGTTGTGAAATGGTGAATGTAGCCAAGGTAGTACAGTTCCAGTACAGCATGAGTAGTGCTGGTTTGGGAAACATTTGTAGCCTTGAGTGACCACATGATGCTTCATGATGATGGCCTATTGTACTATACTCCATCCAGTTATTGTAACCACAGTACTACACATAGCTTTCATTGCTATACGCCTTAATGTTGAGTGTGTGTGCACACATATGCACCTCTAAACAATATGCATACCAATCACCATTTGCACAACTGACACATATATGTCTTATGATGCTATTGAGTGGCTAGGTCATATGACACACATTGGGTATGTGTAGTGTTTAAATATGCAGTTATGTTTTAGCATGCCATGTCATGGATAACACTGGCATGTCCACAATATGATCTACACTCACCATAAGTACCGTACATCGGGTATGTGGCCGAATGGTATTCTATCAATTATCCATGGACCACTGATGATGTTGTGGGAATACTCATCATGCATGTGCAAAAAATGTGTCTACAATTATTTGCTAAAGACACAGAGGCTGTAATCAGCATTGGATACCTATCTGACACACAGATACACATCCAGCCATGGTATGTACACATGTGAGTTATGGTGCACAGTACATCACAGAGTTTTGAATACCTGCACAGCAATGTTGTGTCCATGTATGCATTGTGTTCCAGGGGGAGGCCCATCACCTAATAACAAAATACATGCATCAAAGCCATGTATACTGTTAGTAACAAGGACTGTCTACACTTGCACTGCATGCTATTGAGCAACACATGTCCTGCATGCTGACATGTGTGATATGACTGTTTTGCTTGTGATACTGTACCCCACCATCACCTGCTATTGTCCATGTTCTGAGATTGCTGGTGTTGTGTGTGTCTGCTTTAGGGAGGAGTGTATTGTTGTGTGTGTGCATGTGTTCATGTGTGCATATGGTCTGACATTATGTTCAGGTCTTAAAGTGTGTTTCCTGATTTCCTGTCAGAGGTGCTGAGGTGGGGCTGGTTCAGTACAGCAGGGAACCTGATGTCACTGAGACAGACAGTGATCATGAGGATAGGTGTGCTGATGCACAGGCAGGTTTGTCAGGGTCTGTTGTTGGGCCACCAGTTGACAATACACAAGTCTCCACACCATCCATGCACACAGTCATACTGCCTGTACATCCATCATCACCATTGCCCATAGCTGAGGGACTGTGTACGGTTGGCACTGGCCAGGACAGTGTGGTATCAATGGCACATGTATCAGGTCACATCAGCCATAGCCAGATGTCTGGAATGGTACCACATAGGCAGATGCCCAAGGGTTCTCATCAGAGCACTGCTGGTCATCAAGCCCCTCGTAGATGTGCCACACCTCTTTCTACCACACGCATGTTCCAGGCTGTCATGGAGGCACAGACACGAATAGAGCGGTACACCAGACAGGGACTAAGAGCACAGAGGGATCATAACACCTCTTTAAATGACAGTATCCATGACCTAGCAGGTGCCATACATAATTACACTGAGGTCATTGATAGAAGATGGGGTGAGACATTAGATGTCCTCTACAATGTCATGTCCATGTGTCAGGACAGTGCGAGATGGTTGAGATGTCGATGTGTATGTATGCCAGCTACATCAGCCACTGGAGGTCGCCGTGGACATTCAGCAAGTCACAGCTGCTCCCGTAGTGCCAGTACCAGCCCCAGCAATGTTGGGGGGCTGTCCATAGACCTTCCTAGAAGACCATGTGCATGTGGCTCTGGCCAGTCCCAGCAGGGACCTGGATCCAGTGGACATATGTCAACCTCTTCGGATAGTACCCAGTCTTGATTAGTACCTGATACTGTCTGTAGCACCCCTGCCAGGCACAGGTTCCGTATCCATTGCCAGAGACGGTGATCTGTAAAGCCTGCCAGATACAGTCTGTAGCTGTCTCACAAATCCCCATATATGGCAGCCACATGGTGGAACTGTGTGCATGCAGACACACACACATAAACCAGAAACCTAGGGCAAACACATACCCGCACACATTGCATCAACATTGGCCCATAACACTACTCATGGTCCTCATACACACACTCACACACACGTCGATTGTATGGTTCAGTGTAGGTCTCTGGCAAACCAACAACACGCCCTGTGCATATGAGGAAACCTGTGCCACCTCCTGTCATCTGTAACATTGATGCAGGAACAGCCTAACATGGTGCTGATGCACAGGGTGACTTTAATAAAGTATAGCAATGGTTGAATGTGTAGCATGTTGTCAGCAGTAAAGTGTAATGATATCCTTGAAGGTGTAGCTGAGCAGGCATGATGCATTAAAGCTGTAATTAGCAATGTTGTATTGTTTCCACCAGTGTTTATTCCAATTGTGTTCTGTTTGCCCATGTGCCACTTGGCTGATGTGTGTAGTTGTGTCAGCATGTGTTATACAGTGGACAGTAAGTGTGGGGTGTGTGCAACACAGGTTTGCAGGTGTACATTTGTGAACATGGTGGAGGTGCACTGCCTGCATGTACGTGCATATTGGACACATGGGCAGGGTGACATGCCATGTATTGGTCAGCATTAACACTCCATACTTTCTATTGGTGGCCAGTATGCATTGTACTACACACATTTTGGAAAATGAGTATGCATGTGTGTGTATGACACGGGTTGACACTGTGCTGTGGGTGATGCTGTTGTTGCTATCTGTCATTGGTTTGCATTACTAAGGTTAACACTGTCCCAGCTGCATAATCCTTTATTAATGCACACCGTTCACCTACAGGGTTGCATGGACCGTGCTATCACAAAAACAAGAAATTCTCACTTATACAGTAAAAGTGCATTAGCCTCATAGACCCCTGCCATAAACTAAATATATAACAGAAGGTGTGAAGTTGTACCAAAAAAGAGTTACATACCAAGAAGAGATAACCTCTCTGGTCAGTATCATTGGGAAAATGCAATCCCTCAATAAACATACAAGACAAGCTTCAAAATACAAAATGGCAAGGATTCCAAAGACAACACTAAAGCTTTCTTCAGTGTTGTTCATAATCTACAGGGGAAATCTCAGATCAGGTCACAGTTAATGTAAATGGTCACAAAGTACACTTATCTGACTGACATTATCAATTCCTTGTCAGAGAGTTTGAATGCAGGTTTCACCACCCTGTCATTACACAAGGGCCACATTTCCATACCTGAAGAATGTAAAACCTGATGATTCACAGACATTCTAGTTAAAACATCTCTTTAACAAAGTACACACCACAGTGGCAATGGTACTGGACAGTGTCCCTGGCTGTGTCATACACAAGCTGACATATGAAGTCACCACTCACCTAAATGCTCTGCCCAGATGCAGCCTCTATACAGGTTACATACTTGTGGAATGACACATGATAATGGTGTTCACAGTCCACAAGGGTTGAGCTACAATGTCTTCTTCTTCTTCTTCTTCTCCTTTCGGATGCTCCCATTAGGGGTCGCCACAGTACATCATCTGTTTCCATTTCTTCCTGCCCTCTGCATCTTACGCTGTCACACCATCCATCTGCATGTCCTCTCTCACCACAGCCATAAACCTCATCTTAGGCATTCCTGTTTTCCTGTTACCTGGCGGCTTCATCCATAGCATCTATTTCACAATATAATCTGCATCCCTCCTCAGCACATATACAAACCAACTTAATCCTGCCTATCTGGCTTGGTCTACTAACCTTCAAACCTGGCCTGACCCTCTAATATACTTATTCTTAAACCTGTCCACCCTTATCATACCCAGAGCAAATGTTAACATAAATTGATTAAGGGTAGAACAACAACAGGTCCTGGAAACTCTCACCCTATAAACCAGACAAATGTTATCTGGAAGGCTATGGAGCACAGCATTAGGGAACTCATTAACAGTGACATTATGAACCGGCAAACACTGCACCATACCCACTTAGGTTCTCTAAAGGCCAGATCATGGCTCCTACACCTAGTAAACTTAAAGCCAGTCAACAAGGCTATAGGTGAGGGAGGGGAGGTCAACACAGCCAAGCTATAGCTCACCAGCAATTCATACTCATCCCACATACTGGTATTATACATAGCCTCAACAGATTGACCATAAACAATTGTTAGATGATGGCTTGACAACTGATGCACAGATGTAGGACACACAGTAACATTTGCAGCCTCCATGTACTATTCTATGCCAGTAACAAGTGGCATTCACCTGCACTCAGTTCTGGGGCCACTCCTGTTTGGCATATAGCTTTCTTAGGTACAAGCAAACACAGTAGGGATATGTCTGCCCATGTTTGATGACAATGCATACTGTGGGCTATACCTTATTCTCCAGATGACACACACATCCTCCAAAAGGGTATCATAGAGACAGATACCTGGTGCTAAACTCAAGCTGTAAAGCTATAAGCCAAAGAAAGCATAGCTATCCACTTTTAGAAAACAAAGTATCCCCAGAGTACCACATAGGTAGTAGCCCCCAAAATGTGGAACAGGTACTAATGTATACATAGAACCTTGTGTTAAGTCATCTCTCCTTTGATAATCACATTACCAAAGGGTTTTTGAAATCCCTCTGTGGAGCACATAAGCAATAAAGGGTTTGCATGCAGATCCACAGAGGTTGTTGCACACCTATAATAATCACGTCATCTTTGCCAGACTTTGCTTGCTTTGGAACAGGTTTCAAATATACCTCAAGCATAAACCCTCACTCACACTCTTCAATAGAAACCGTGATGAGTGGATGTGAAACGAAAGATGTAGCCCAGGGATCACTGCAGTGGCTAAGCTTGTCACAAGCATATAGAAGTGACCTAAGGTCTCACAAGTGCCAGCATGCTCTGGCAAAGATAACAGATGCATTCATAGAGAAAGCAGAGTACCCACCTATGAAATACTTGAGGTCACATGTATGTATATGGATTTGCCCCACAGCTAACTTACATGTGTAATGCACATACAGTTGTCACTGTGATATGTCATACATTAGAAACATCAAAACCTATTCCACATTGGCAAACGGTGTCACACACCTGAAGCACACACACAGTCAGCAAGTGCGAGATTCAAACTCTTTCCTAACTACATTATGATACTACAGCAGTATGCATTTACGTGATGCGCTATACACATTACTGGGATTTCATCTTTCCACGGGTATATTTGTAGGATGGTGACATCATCAGATTTGTCAAAGATGAGTATACCAATTTTAAGGTGTGTGAGTAGTCTCCAAAAAGGTTGTTCCTCCCCAGGGGAGCACACACACTCACATCCCATTGGCAAATGCAGGATTCAAACCCCTACCTAACTACATTATGATACTACAGCAGTATGCATTTACACTACGTGCTATACACATTGCTTGGATTTTACCTTTCCACAGGTACATTTGTAGGATGGTGACATCATGAGACTTGACAAAGATGAGTATACCACTTTTAAGGGGTGTGAGTAGTCTCCAGAAAGGTTGCTCTCTCCCCAGGGAGAGACAGACACACACAGACATTTGGCAAGTGTGGTGTTCTTATTCCAAACTAAGTATGTCTTTACACATCAGAAAGCAATATGGAGTTACAGGGTGCAATACAGACATTACTTACTGACAGTTTGCCCAAAGGTTTTTTTCACATTTGCTAACCTCATCAGGCTTATCATACTAGGTGTATTGTGAGTGTATTGTATGCATAGGCCATTACCATATCATATATAGGTTGATGCACCACATGCTGGCACACACAGGGTCAAACCGGTGGCTAAGCTCTGTCAACCCAATACTGGACAATACAGTCAGGAGGAGTAGGGTCATACAACCAGAACATCAACTGTCTCACATGCACCTACAATATAAGCACCAGCAAAACACACACATAAATACACATTACCATACACGGAGAATACAAATATATTAATCTGAAAAAGAGAGAGTGTCCTCCTAAGCAGACAAGCAAGCAACATGCACCTCCAAGCTCAAGCCAGAAAACACATAATACACCAAAGCAGTGTGCCTCACAACAGGCCCTAAGGCAAAGCAACATACCCAACACGCTAGTAATAGGTGACTTCATAGTCAGGCACACAGATGTTCCACTCACTCAGCCCGACAAGGGAAAGGTTACTGTCAGTTGTCTGTCAGGTGCTATGATCCGCCACATAACACAAGCACTTACATCACTCCAGAACAGGTACATATATGACGTGTTCTTTGTAACCCCGGACATTGTACACACTAGACAACATGAAGTACCACTAAGCCACGGTAGATATACAACAAGTGGGTGCTGAAATAAATATATCATGCATCAGAATGAGTGAATGTAAAGGAAAATAGGAATGCCATACCACACAACTTGTTCTGTGGATCTTTACCAACAGTTGTTGTGGTATTACATTACATAACTATGATAAGAGAAGCAGTCATTCTAGCAGGAAATAATGTTACACTATCACTTTACAACCCCACACAATATCACAGCAGGACAAACACTGGCATATCTGTTTAGGGCAGATGCCATACCTCCCAACTGTCCCTAATTTTCAGGGATGTCCCTGATTTTGACACAAATTTTAGCTCTGTCCCTCTGAATCCCTCCTAAAACTACTGACTTTCGCTAGAAAGGTGGTGAATTGCAGTTAATGAATAATGACAGTAATTAAGAGTTAGACACTTCTTTTACTTCAGAAAAGGTGTATTAATTCATATGCTCTGATTCATTCAATGTTTCAACTTAATGGCACTGATTTTTTAAAGGTTTTCCCTAATTTTTCTTTACTTTTCCCTGAGTCTGTTCAAATATGTACCTGAGTGTTTGAGAGGTTTTACAGAGGCAGAAACACAAAGGCATATCAGCCTTTCTGCTGTTACACACGGGCAAATAGCTTTGGAAGGATTTTTCAAGCATACCCTTATGTAGGAATACAACACTGAAATACAAATGGATGTAGCCATATACTAGTAGCAACCAACTGTAACAATGCCATTGCTCTATTGTTGAAAAGACCTGTGTGGTTCACAGATAAAAAAATAACAGGTTATTCTCTGGCTAACATGTGGATAGGTCCACAGTTGGGAGTTACGAACAGACTACTTGCCTTGATAAACTAACATGTACACAGCAACCCTGTAAGTCCAGCAAGATAAAATCCACACAAATACTTATCCTTATTTCTGCACCCCTACCCAAATGTAGAATATACCTGTGTGGGGTTCCGGGAAGGTAAGCATACTCACAGTACTGAAATGTGTCCAGTTTTTCTGAGCAGCTTGTGCTAATGTCAACACTAAAAAGCACAAACTGTTTAGAACTGAGAAAATTTAATATTCACAGTATAGCAGTTCACAAACAATTCTTGTGCCAAAGGAATACATCTCAATAACTAGCTTTGTATGGCAGTTAATTGAAAAAGTTGAAAAGTACATCTTTCCATGTATCCTGGGGTAGCATTTTGAGGGTTGAGTACCTTTCTACACTGACAAGTGGGTATTGGAAGCAGCAACATTAGGTCTGTGTACAAAATGTGAATCTCTAGCTACACCCCTGGCTTCTGATATAAGAACTATACCAACCTTCTGTCTTAAACAATGATGTCCACAGCAAACAAGGATGATCTCCATTTTGGGAAAGCTGAAAGGGCCTACCTGAGTTAGCAATTTATAGTACTGGGTTGCTATGACAGTGATTACTGAAAACCACAGCAGGCTGCATGCAATTAGCAAATGGTGGCCACTAATTGGTGCAGAGGCCATCACATGCTCATGTGCAAATACCTATAAAACAGGCTGCAATCTCTGCCAACAAACTCAATCACTCTATTGCAGAGACTGACAGAGAGAGAGAGAGAGAGAGAGAGGGGAAAAAAAAGAAAAAATATTACCATATCATACAAAGGAAAGGTATGTGACACATATGTATTTACTGGCATGTAGTAGATGTTATTGAAGAATAGTCTACATAATGTGAACCATTCATATGTGGCAGCAGTACTTATTTATGCATAGATGTTCTGCTTAACTACTGCTATGGACAATACAGTTTTACCTGGGGGGAGGGGGACATACCTGGGAAATGTGTAGCTCAGCATTAAATGTCAAAGATCTGATCCATGTTATTTTTTCTGTACAGTACCAATGGCTGTTGGGGGATTAGCTGACATTATATAAACATGGGGGGACAGAACAACTCATGCATGATGGTCATATTAAAGTGTAGCTTAGCATTGGCAACTGCTGTAGCAGCCTAGTATGCTTATCTAGCACTTGTAGCCATATATATCCCCCCTAATGTTAGTGTGCATTCATATATGACACCTGTTTGTGTTGCAGCAAGGCCAAACAGTTCAGCTGTGAGGTCCAGGGACTTACAACAGTGTGGACCTTGTGTTATGCCACAAAATATGGAGAAATATATATGTGTCATATATATTCACATCTGTATATGTGCATAGAGCGGGGGACATATTGCAACTGTTTGTAAAGGGTGGAGATATATTTTGTTGGTGAAGGTTAGTATCCCATATTTGTATTTTGGTTTTAGTGTGTGACAAACAAGACAGTCGGTGGTATATGACATGTGGTGGTTAAACACTGTGGGGGGTTTTGTTCAGTTTGCAATGTTGAAGCCATTTGAGGCCTGCTAAAGCTCCTGGGCTGTGAACACCTTCAATGCATTTATCCCAAGACGGATTTTATTACATTACTGTACCCTACATCCTTTGTATAATTGATATTCTCACTATGAAAGGTGAAATTTTTTGCCTACATATATATGTATATGTACACCAATGGATGTTATATGTATATATATATATATATATATATATATATATATATAAAAAACTCATACAGACCTACATCTACTTGTTGCAATAGATTCTCTGTACTGTTGACTGACTGTGATGGTCAATGTGTTTGTGAATACGTCCAAGATATGTATCTGTGGGATAGCTTAGGGGGGAAACTGTTTATGTCATGGTATTATGGGTCCTTGCTTTGATCCTAGCAAAAGCTGTGTATTCTGTTGCTAGGCAGAAAAAGTGCTATTGCATACAGGGGATTAAGTCCCTTGGTTTTAACTAGGGTGTGTCTTTGGGAGGCAAAAGCACTACATCTATGATTATTGACTGGTACTGATGTTGAATCCAAATCCTTTGTTTACTGTAGTACTACTTGAAGCTCTGGGCCTGTACAGCAAAGTATGGTGTATGTCCACATTGCTTGCATCCACTGTTTTGTGTGGTCCCTGTATTCATCACAGATTACATTTCTCAAGATTAAGGTTGCGTAAGTACTGACACACAGTACTGTATAGTACACACTGAAAGCTTATCTGGGTTGTCATACCTTTGTGTCCTGTAATTATGTCTGATGTGTGGGTATGTCTGTAACATGTCCTTTGACATATGTGTGGTAAAACATATAACTGTATCTAGCAACATTCATAGTGTACTACAGCAGTATGAAACCTATATTCCCAATTGTGCACATATTTTGGACAGGTTTGCCATTAACAAGTTGTGTGGTATAATAGTAATACATTTACTGGACCTTACACTCTTTGGATGGATGATATATTTCTTTACACATCAGCTTGATGTATATCTGCTGTGCTAGGTGGTGCATGGTGTTGCATACAGTGTGCCAGGTACTCTTGTATAGTCTTATATAGTGATTTTAATTTGTTGCTGTGCAGAACATGGTTCATTAGATAGAGAGTGAGCCAGGCATTTTCCAAGCAGTTGGGGGGTGAGCAGTGATAATGGCAGTTAAAGTTTTTCATTTGTTAGCTTAGGTTGCTATATATGGCAGTTCAGTGATATCTGTACTGTAAAATGTTAAATGTGCCATATGACTTGCTCAAATTTTTATTTATGTCTTCCAGGGATCATGGCATCACAGGAACCCCAGTTACAGTAGTGCTGAAGATGATATAATTACTACCAGTATGATTCAGCACTACTCTCATGTTCTCAAAAAACCACCCAAAGACCAGCAGGAGTGTACTGCAATGTGGCAAGATTTTTGGGGGGGGTAAATGAGGTAGGCCTCCAAACCCGGACATAGGAGCGGGAACACCACCACTGCAGTGTTCTTCTCAGACATGCCCGTCGGGCCTGCTGATGTGTGCGGAGACAACAGCTTGCAACAGGAGGTGGTGTTAATATCCATTCCCCCTCACCAGATTGGAGGAGCTGCTTCTGAGATTGGTGGCACCTGCCCAACACCAACAGCAGCAGACATACACCATGATGGAGATTGGAGCCACCCAGCAAGTACAAATGGAGCATGCAGGCAATATGGCATATCTGTAGACTACTGTTATCTGTATTGGTAGATCATGCATATGTGAGATGCGGAGTGTGTCGTTAAAAAAGATGTGGAGCCTGTTGTTGTACAATACTGATCATCTGGAACATAATCTGTAGCCCTGTGAATGTAAACTGTTGTTGTACTGTAAGATTGCAAACACACAGTAGCCATGCCACAGTTGTGGCCACTGACAAACTGTCTCTATGTAGGTCCCTCTGGGTGACATCAAGGCGGGACAGATGCTGGTGAGAGTGTTCTACATTTATTATTGTAAAAAAAAAGTGCATGTCATAGTTAAGGTGTAGGCCGTGTACACATGTAACACACCTACCCATAATGCATGCTGTGCATGTTTGGTGTAAGCCATGCACATCTCACTAATGTGTTTAGCTGCCTCAAACCCCCAAAATGCAATCCCCAGACCACCCAAACAAATGTGGCTAGACTGTAGTAAATTAAATAGGCACAGTTGATACTCAACATGCACATAACATACACATCTATTTTATACACAGAGCATTTTAACATGCTACACATAAAGGATTCCCAAACCCTCTGTAAAGACCCCTCCATTCCAAAATCTCATCCACACATTACACATAATATACCTGAGGGTAGGGGCCTATCATGGGGCATTTAAACACTCTGCAACACACTACACATTCATGTCAGGGAATGCCCCTTATTGGCCTCCTTACAAACTCATGTAACAACGGGTTTGGAAAGGGTAAGGCCAAGGTAGTACAGTTCCAGTACAGCATGAGTAGTGCTGGTTTGGGAAACATTTGTAGCCTTGAGTGACCACATGATGCTTCATGATGATGGCCTTGGTACTACCCCCATCCAGTTATTGTAACCACAGTACTACACATAGCTTTCATTGCAAACCCCTTAATGTTGGTGTGTGCACACATATGCACCTCTAAACAATATGCATACCAATCACCATTTGCACAACTGACACATATATGTCTTTGATGCTATTGAGTGGCTAGGTCATATGACACACATTGGGTATGTGTAGTGTTTAAATATGCAGTTTGTTTTAGCATGCCATGTCATGGATAACACTGGCATGTCCACAATATGATCTACACTCACCATAAGTACCGCATTGGGTATGTGGCAATGGTATTCCATCAATTATCCATGCACCACTGATGATGTTGGGGAATACTCATCATGCAGGGCAAAAATTTTCTACAATTATTTGCTAAAGACACAGAGGCTGTAATCAGCTTTGGGATACCTATCTGACACACAGATACACATCCAGCCATGGTATGTACATGTGAGTTATGGTGCACAGTAAAACAGATTTTTGAATACCTGCACAGCAATGTTGTGTCCATGTATGTGTGTTCCAGGGGGAGGCCCATCCCCTAATAACAAAACACATGCATCAAAGCCATGTATACTGTTAGTAACAAGGACTGTCTACCCTTGCACTGCATGCTGGGCAACACATGCCCTGCATGCTGACATGTGTGATATGACTGTTTTGTTGTGATACTGTACCCCACCATCACCTGCTATTGTGTTGTTCTGAGATTGCGGGTTTGTGTGTGTCTGCTTTAGGGGGGGTGTATTTTTGGGGGCCATGTTTTCATGTGTGCATTGGTCTGACATTATGTTCAGGTCTTAAAGTGTGTTTCCTTTTTTCCTGTCACAGGTGCAGGGGGGTTTCAGTACAGCAGGGAACCTGATGTCACTGAGACAGACAGTGATGATGAGGATAGGTGTGTTGAGGCACAGGCAGGTTTGTCAGGGTCTATTGTTGGGCCACCAATTGACAGTACACAAGTCTCCCCCCCATCCCTGCACACAGTCATACTGGCTGTACATCCATCATCACGATTGCCCTTAGCTGAGGGACAGTGTAGGGGTTGGCACTGGCCGGGACAGTGGGTATCTATGGCACATGTATCAGGCACACAGCCATAGCCAGATGTCGGGAATGGTACCACATAGGCAGATGCCCAGGGTTCTCACAGAGCACTGCTGGTCATCATGCCCCGGGAGATGCCACCCTCTTTCTACCACACGCATGTTCCAGGCTGTCATGGAGGCACAGACAGAATGGAGGGGTACACCAGACAGGGACTAAGGGCACAGAGGGCTCATAACACCTCTGTAAATGACAGTATCCTGACCTAGCAGGTGCCATACAAATTACACTGAGGTCATTGATAGAAGATGGGGTGAGACATTGATGTCCTCCACAATGTCATGTCCATGTGTCAGGACAGGGGGATTTGAGATGTCGATGGATGCCAGAAACATCACCCTGGAGGTCCCGGGGAAATTCCAGCAAGTCACAGCTGCCCCCTTAGTGCCAGTACCAGCCCCAGCAATGTTTTGGGGGCTGTCCATAGACCATCCTAGAAGACTATGTGCATGTGGCTCTGGCCAGTCCCAGCAGGGACCTGGATCCAGTGGACATATGTCAACCTTTTGGGAATAGTACCCAGTTTTGATTAGTACCTGATGCTGTCTGTAGCCCCCCTGCCAGGCACGGGTTTCCCTATCCATGGCCAGAGACGGTGATCTGTAAAGCCTGCCAGGTACAGTCTGTAGCTGTCTCAAAAACCCCATATATGGCAGCCACATGGTGGAACTGTGTGCATGCAGACACACACAAAATAAACCAGAAACCTAGGGCAAACACATCCCCGAAACATTCATCAACATTGGCCCATAACAGTACTCATGGCCCTCAACACACCCCTCACACACAGTCGAATGGCTCAGTGTAGGCCTCTGGCAAACCAACAACACACTCAGTTCATATGATGAAACCTGTGCCACCTCTTGTCATCTGTAACATTGATGCAGGAGCAGGCTAACATGGTGCTGATGCACAGGGTGACTTTAATAAAGTATAGCAATGGTTGAATGTGTAGCACGTTGTCAGCAGAAAAGTGTAATGATATCTTTGAATGTGTAGCTGAGCAGGCATGATGCATTAAAGCTGTAATTAGCAATGTTGTATTGTTTCTGCCAGTGTTTTATTCCAGTTGTGTTTTGTTTGCCCATGTGCCACTTGGCTGATGTGTGTAGTTGTGTCAGCATGTGTTATACAGTGGACAGTAAGTGTGGGGTGTGTGCAGCACTAGTCTTCAGGTGTACATTTGTGAAAATGGTGGAGGTGCACTGTCTGCATGTATGTGCATATTGGGCACATGGGTAGGTTGACATGTCCTGTATTGGCCAGTGTCAACACTCCATACTTTCTATTGGTGGCCAGTATGCCTTGTACTACACACATTTTGGAACTTGAGTACACATGTGTGAGTATGACATGGGTTGACACTGCTGTGGGTGATGCTGTTGTTGCTATCTGTCATTGGTTTGCATTACTAAGGTTAACATTGTCCCAGCTGCATAATCCTTTATTAATGCACACTGTTCACCTACAGGGTTGCATGGACCGTGTTATCAAAAACAAGAAATTCTCACCTATACAGTAAAAGTGCATTAGTCTCATGGACCCCTGCCATAAACTAAATATATAATAGAAGGTGTGAAGTTGTACCAAAACAGTTACATACCAAGAAGGGGATAACCTCTCTGGTCAGTATCTTTGGGGTACAATCCCTCAATAAACATAAAAGGGCCTTCAAAATACAAAAGGGCAAGGATTCCAAAGACAGCACTAAAGCTTTCTTCAGTGTTGTGTATAATCTATGGGGGAAATCTTAGATAGTGTCACAGTTAATGTAAATGGTCACAAAGTACACTTATCTGACTGACATTACCAATTCCTTGTCAGACAGTTTGAATGCAGATTTCACCACCCTGTCGTTACACAAGGGCCACATTTCCAGACCTGAAGAATGTAAACCTGATGATTCACAGACATTCTAGTTAAAACATCTCTTTAACAAAGTACACACCACAGTGGCAATGGTACTGACAGTGTCCCTGGCTGTGTAAACAAAGCTGACTTTAATTGAAGTCACCACTCACCTAAATGCTCTGCCCAGATGCAGCCTCTATACAGGCATACTTGTGGAATGAAAATGTAATGGTGTTCACAGTCCACAAGGGTTGAGCTACAATGTCTTTTTTCTTCTTCTTTTTCCTTTGGATGCTCCCATTAGGGTCACAGTCATCATCTGTTTCCATTTCTTCCTGCCCTCTGCATCTTCCCTGTCACACCATCCACCTGCATGTCCTCTCACCACAGCCATAAACCTCATCTTAGGCATTCCTTTTTCCTGTTACCTGGGGCTTCACCCAAAGCATCTATTTCACAATATAATCTGCATCCCTCCTCAGCACATTACAAACCAACTTAATCCTGCCTATCTGGCTTGGTCTACTAACCTTCAAACCTGGCCTGCCCCTCTAATATACTTATTCTTAAACCTGTCCCCCCTTTATCATACCCAGGCAAATGTTAACATAAATTGATTAAGGGTAGAAAACAACAGGTCCTGGAAACTCTCACCCTATAACCAGAAAAATGTTATCTGGAAGGCTATGGAGCACAGCATTAGGAACTCATTAACGGGACATTATGAACCTGCAAACACTGCACCATACCCACTTAGGTTTTTAAAGGCCAGATCATGGCTCCTACACCTAGTAGACTTAAAGCCAGTCAACAAGGCTATAGGTGAGGGGGGGAGGTCAACACAGCCAAGCTATAGCTCACCAGAAACCATCCCCATCCCACATACTGGTATTATACATAACCTCAACAGATTGACCATAAACAATTGTTAGATGATGGCTTGACAACTAAACCACAGATGTAGGACACACAGTAACATTTGCAGCCTCCATGTACTATTCTATGCCAGTAACAAGTGGTATTCACCTGCACTCAGTCCGGGGGGCACGCCGGTGTGGCATATAGCTTTCAGGTACAAGCAAACACAGTAGGGATATGTCTGCCCATGTTTGATGACAATGCATACTGTGGGCTATATTTTATTCTCCAGATGACACACACATCCTCCAAAAGGGTATCATAAAACAGATACCTGGTGTAAACTCGCTGTAAAGCTATAAGCCAAAGAAAGCATAGTTATCCACTTTTAGAAAACAAAGTATCCCCAGAGTACCACATAGGTAGTACCCCCCAAAATGGGGAACAGGTACTAAAACAAACCTTGTTTTGTCATCTCCCTTTGATAATCACATTCCCAAAAGGGGTTTTTGGGAAATCCTCTGTGGAGCACATAAGCAAAAAGGGTTTGCATGCAGATCCACAGAGGTTGTTGCACACCTATAATTTTAGTCATCTTTGCCAGACTTTGCTTGCTTTGGAACAGGTTTCAAATATACCTCAAGATAAACCCTCACTCACACTCTTCAATAGAAACCGTGATGAGGGATGTGAAAAAAAGATGTAGGGGGATCACTGCAGTGGCTGCTTGTCACAAGCATAAGAAGTGACCTGGTCTCAAAGTGCCAGCATGCTCTGGCAAAGATAACAGATGCATTCATGGAGAAAGCAGAGTACCCAATGAAATACTTGAGGTCACATGTATGTTTTGGTTTTCCCCACATTTACATTTTAATGCACATTTGCCCTGGGGGATATGTCATACTTTAGAAACATCAAAACCTATTCCACAATTGGGGCCCCAAAAGGTGTCACACACCAAGCACACACACAGTCAGCAAGTGCGATTCAAACTTTTTCCCTAACTACATTATGATACTACAGCAGTATGCAAAACACCTATACACATTACTGGGATTTCATCTTTCCACAGGTATATTTGTAGGATGGTGACATCATCAGATTTGCAAAGATGAGTATCCCAAATTTTTAAGGTGGGGAGTAGTCTCCAAAAGGTTGTTCCTCCCAGGAAACACACCCCAAAATTTGGCAAATGCAGGATTCAAACCCTACCTAACTACATTATGATACTACAGCAGTATGCATTTACACATTGCTATACACATTTTTGGGATTTTACCTTTCCACAGGTAATTTGTAGGATGGTGACATCATAGACTTGACAAAGATGAGTATACCATTTTTAAAGGGGGTGTGAGTAGTCTCCAAAAGGTTGCTCTCTCCCCAGGAAAAACACACACACACAAAAACCCAAGTGTGGTGTTTTTAAATTCCAAACTAAATGTCTTTACACTTCAGCAAGCAATATGGAGTTACAGGGTGCAAACAGACATTACTTCTGACAGTTTGCCCAAAGGTTTTTTCACATTTGCTAACCTCAGCAGGCTTTTCATACTAGGTGTATTGTGAGTGTATTGTATGCATAGGCCATGACCATATCATATAGGGTATGATGCACCACATGCTGTCACACACAGGGTCAAACCCTTGGCTAAGCTCTGTAAACCCAATACTGGACAATACAGTCAGGGAGGGGTCATACAACCAGAACACAACTGTCTCACATGATACAATATAAGCACCAGCAAAACACACACATAAATACACTTCCTGGAGTTATATTAATCAAAAGAGAGAGGTCCTCCTAAGCAGACAAGCAAGCAACATGCACCTCCAAGCTCAAGCCAAAAACACATAATACACCAAAGCAGTGTGCCTCCAACAGGCCCTAAGGAAAAGCAACAACCCAACCCCCTAGTAATGGTGACTTCATAGTCAGGCAAAGATGTTCCATACTCGGGAAAAGGGGAAGGGTTACTGTCATTTGTCTGTCAGGTGCTATGATCCCCACAAACACAAGCATTACATCACCCAGAACAGGTACATATAGGGCTTTCTTTGTACATGTGGGAATGATCTGAGACATACCTCCCAGGCCCTGACAAGAGATATATATTAGCTCTATGATCATGTAGCCCAGACTGGTATGACCCTGACCAGTAGCATTTACCTTCACCACTTTCCAATATAACAAAAAGATGATAAACTTTTTTTTAAAGGGTGCATTAAAAGGGGATCCAGTCTTTTTGCCTGTGATACATGATAGAAAAATTGTTGCTTTTTTATAGGGTTTGCCCCTGTCACCCTATGTTCTGTTTAGGGCCCCTTTGTTTTCCCTAAAGGGAAAAAAGGTTCATAGGTTCATAGGTAGGTACTAGGCTATCTGCCCAAGGGCATTTATAAGCCTAGCCAAATTGTGTTGGTTTTTGCCCCCCTTTTTAAATTAGTTTCCTGGGCCTCTGTCTAGCAGGGCCACTGAAGTGATCCCAGGGGAAATTTACAATTTCCCATCCACTCTCAAGATTCCTCTTGAAGAGTGCAGGGGGTCTGCCTAACATCAACTGGGATTTTATTTCCCGAGGAGGAAGTCTCTGGGACAGGAATCTATCCCTCCAGCATCCTGTTTATTGCTGTGCTGAGGTTTAATTCACTGGGTGGCTCTAAAAATTTGTTTTTTTTGAGGTGGGGCATGTCCATTAATTCCCGGTTTGGGCATGGCCTTATACATCAGGCATAGATCACCCCGAGCAGGCAGTAAGCAACCGAGTAGAGCTGGAGTTTCTTTATTTGAGCTGCAAGGGCATCTCTTTGAGGCCCATGATCCTCTTGGGGAGGTATTCTGTGGTCTTACCAGCTGTTTTGTGCCAAATTTAAAGGGACATACCAAATGGGGCATTGCCCTATTATGGGGCCCAAAAGAGTGATGAGTAGAGGGGGCAATGACCTCCCTTTATCTGATGAACCCTTTTGATTAGGTGGGCTACATAGAAGGAAATTTCCCAAAACTTTGGCAATGTGATTATCAAAGGAGAGGGTTTCTTTTACCTGGGTCCCCAAAATCCCTTTAATTTCATTTCAGTGTTAAGTTACCACCCCATGTTGGGAATTCATGGGACGGGTTTTTTTTAAAGGGGGTGACAAAGCATTTTTTGGGATTAGCTTGAGGCCATGGTTTTTACACCAGGATCTGTCTCGTAAAACCCTTTTGAGGATGTCCACAGAGAGTTTTTGGGTTATGGCCCCAGTTTGCAGTCATCTGGGGAAATTTTAGCCAAAGTTTTTGTGTTGCCTGTACCTTTAGGAAGTAATACCAAAAAGGACCCAGGACTGAACCCCGTGGGATCCACTTGTACTGGTTTGAAATCGGACTTTGGACTCTCTTTCCATGTGGGTTCTTCCCTGAGCCAGTTGGCCAAAACCCCTCTTGTGACATAGGGTTTTTAATGTTTAAATGGAAATTTTCTATAAACCAGAGTGGGGAAAGGTGTTAAAAACCCTTGGAAAATCCAGGTAGGTGTGGAAACCCCCTTCCCTTTCTAGGTTTTGGGGAAATGTTTTAAAGAAGTCAAAAGGTTTAGGAGGCAGGGTCTGCCTTTTAAAAAACCCCAAAAAAGGGGGGGTCCAGGTTTGGAGGTTCCCCAAAGTCTTTTTTTTATAAATTCCAAAAAGATAATTCCATAGCCCCCCTTTTCAGACCAGGCTTCAGGCTTAAAGGGGGGTTCCCGGGGCCTGGTGGCCCCCTTTGTAGTGGGGGTAAAGGCTTTTGCCATTCAAACACAAAGCCTGGGTAAAGGGTAGTTGAACAGGGGAGGTGTGGTGGAGTTCCTTTGAGTTCATGTAAAAATGCAGCCTGGGAAACTGGTCCCATTGGGTGCTGTGTTCCTTGGGTTTGGAGAGTGGGTTTTTCCTTTCAGCCATGATGCGGGCCCCTTTTCATTCTTCCTTGGATGGGCTCTTTTGGGTGGGGGGGTAAAATTTGCACTAAAAATTTCTGCCAGGATGTTGGCAATTCAGTTGGGGCTGTATATTTTGCCATTTTGCGTAACTCAAAGCAATCTGAGTGTTGCCAAAATTTTGAATAGCTAAAGAAGGGTTTGTGGTTTCTTTAGAATTTTTGGCAAATTTTTTTTTAAAACTGGGTTTTGGGGGATTTTATGGGGTCACAGCCTTTTAATGACCCGGGAGCTTCCCTTGGGAAATTTTTCTTTCAACAGTTTCTTCCTTCTGTTGGAGTTTTTTATGGCAGGGGGCCACCAAATTTGGTTTCTTTTGGAGGGACTTGGTTCTGTTTGATAGCCTATGCTCTTTAATGCTTATAAAGGAATTTAAGGGCTGGTAAGATTGTCCTCTGCAGGGGGTTCCCTTTTCCCCCTTCTGTCTTAAAAAGCATGGTTTTTAAAATTTTTAACATGGTTTCCTTTGGGGGGGGAGAAAGTGGAAAGTAGGGTAATTACTTATGGTCAGATGGGGCCAATGAGGCGGTTCCCTTCCCCGGTTGGAACCCCCGGTCCCCAGGGAACAAACCAAAACCCCCCTAACCAACCCCAAAATTTTTAACCACAAATGACTTTGGTTTCCATTCCCGGGAAAATTTTCACCTCCAGATGAACAACCCAGGGAACTTTCAGGGGGGGGGAATTTTTGATTCTGGTTTTAAATAAAAGAAACCAGTTTTAAAAAGGCCCCCCAAGGGCAACCCGGAATACCAAGGAAAAACCACCATTTCCATTTTTCCTTTTCCCGGATCGAACCGGAAACCCTACACAAAGGGTTTTGGGGGTGTATTTAATTCTAAGGTAAAACCTTTTTTCCCTCCTTTTGGGATAGAATTTCAAAAGTTCTTCCCCCCCACAGGGTGGGGGACAAAAACCCCTTGGTTTTATGTTTTTAAGGGCCTTGGGCAAGTTGATTTTGGAAAGGGTTTTGGGGGCCAAAATTTAATTTTGGAAAATAACAAAAAACCCCTTGGGAATTACAAATTGGACAAGGGTTTTGGTTGGGAAATAGATAGCCTTTTTTTAAACCTGTTGGGGTTTAGGGAATTTTTCCAAGGGGTACAAGGATGATTAAATGACCCCCACACACCTTTAACCCATATTGTTTAAGGTTTAACCAAAATTTTCCCCCAAAGGGTTATGAAACTTCCCAAATTTTTCATTTAATTCCAACCCTCACCCAAAATGGTTCAAACTGGCTTTTCCGTAGGGGTTTCCCACAAATTTTAAAAGTTTGGTCATTTTTAAAAACCCCTTTTAACCATTTGGGGGAAAAACGGGGTCCCCAGGGTTTTTTTCCTTTCCCCCCCTGTTTGGTTTTAATTTGTTCTTTTAACACAAGGGGGTGGGCTTTAAATTTCTGGGTTTAAATTTTCCCTAATAGATTTATACCAAAATTTCCCGAAGGGATTTTAAATTGGAAAACAGGGTTTTGTTTTTTTTGGGGTTAAAAATCATTTTTTTGGCCCCCCAACCAAAGTGAAAGTTTTATGTTTTTAATTCCCTTTTTGAAAAAAAAGTTCCCCCAAAACTACCACAAAAGGTGTTTACCCCCAAAAAGGGCCCGGTAAAAAGGGATCTGGGGCAAAGTTTTGATTTTAAAATTTTCCTTTTTTAAACCATGTTTGCCAAAGTATTAGGAAATTTTTCCCATGTGGCCCAAACCCTTTTTCCCCCGGGTTTTCATGGATAAAAGGGTTTTGGGGCCCTTTTCTTAAAGTATCAGCCCCTCATTGAGTTTTTCAACCAAATTTTGGATGTTTCCAAATCCGCACTTTTTAAAAACCAAGATTTTTCACCAAAGGATTCTTTTGGCCTCCTTTTTTCAAACAACTGGAAAACTTTTAAATTTTTTCCCGGTTTAAACCAAAATTAAAAACAGAGAGGGGCCAAAAAATCTGCCTAACCCCCCTTTCAGAGCCAAATTTTCCAAAAATAATGTTGGAAATGTCCAAAATTTTTGATTAAAAAATTGAGGGCCCCTAAAAGGGGAAAACCCCCAACACAAAAAAATGAATAAACCTCTTTGGGAAAAGTCCATCCCAAGACACTTGGGGTTTTTGGGAACAGAAAAAAATGTACAAAACGGGCCCTTCGGACACTTTTCAAAGGAACCCTTGAGAGGGATGGGGGAAACCCCCAAAAAAACAACCCAGGATCAAATCAGCAACCCCACTAGAAAGGGGGTTAAGGGGTAATTAAAAAAAAAAAAAACTAGGGGGTTGGGAGACTTTTTTCCCAATGGGGTTTAAAAGGGTGACAATTTTTCCAAAAGGGTTTAAAATGCCGGTTTAAAAAGTTCTACACAATTTTTTAAAACCTTTTGGCAAGGGCTTCAACAAAGTGGTTTTGGGAAATTCATTGAAAATCAGTTGAAAAGGGCACAAACCCATAAAATTTTAATGGGTTCAGAAACTTTTTTGGCTGTTTTGTACAAAAATTAAAAGTCACCTTTTATGTTTTTGTGGCCCTTGGGGTGTCTGGGGGGAATTATGGCCCCTTATTTACCCCCCTTTACAAAAACCTGATTAAAATTTTGGTTATTTTCTTTTCCCCCCCCAAAAAATATTTTAAAAATTTTTTATAAAAGGTAGGGAAAAGGGTAAATTCCTGGAAAAAATTTTTTAATTATATCCCAAAATTCAACATTACCAACATTTAATTTAACCCTTGAAAAAGGTAAAAAGGATCCCAAAGGGGTGGATTTTAAGGTTTTACAACATTTAAAAAAAGGTCTGGAAAATTAGGGGACCCTTAATGTCTTTTGAGTTAGAATTTTATGTAAATTTTTTAATTTTTAAGGGTTAGGTTAAAAAAACCCAAAGAAGAGGGAACTGTGTTAAAATTTTATTTTCCCCCCAACTGTTAAAAAATTTGTTTTTGGTTTTTATGAGGAATTCCCTAAAAGCCCTGTCCCCCAAAGTTTAAAACCCCCTTTGGGTTTTTTTAGTAGCATTAAAATCCCGGGGTTCCCCATTAAAAAATGGAAAAAACCTGCTGGTTTGGGAAAAGAAACCCCCCTTTTTAGTGGAAAAAGTAAAGAAAAAGACAGATTGAATTCTTCAAAAAACCCTTTTTGGATGGGGCAACTTTTGAGGCCAATAACCCCCCGGGGGTTGGGTTAAATTTAGTGGGCTTTCCCAAGGGGGGGGGGAAAAGGTTTCCTAGGCAATTATCCGGAAGTGTCTATACTCCCCTTTTAAATTTGGGGCTGTTACGATAGTAGAGGGAAACCTTTTTCCTTTGACCCAAAATGGCCCCAAAACCTTTGGCCCAAAATTTTTTTGGGAAACATGGGAGATTTTCAACCCACTTTTTTGAATGTGTTTTGGGGAAATTAGGGATGGACCCCCTTTTCCCCATTTGCCCCTAAACCCTTATTTATTTTCCCCCCCATATTTAGGGGTGGGTTTGGGACTTGGGTATTTGTATGGGGGTGTAGCTTTACCAAATTTTGCCCACCTCTTTTTGACTTTAAGGGCCCTTTTAAGGATTTCCTCCCCTTTGGTCCCAAACAAAACGAAATTTTTGGGGGCCAACCCTTTTTGGGCAAAAATCATTTTAAAAAAACTTTTTTTTTTTTTGGGGGGGGTTTTTAAAAACCCAATTTTAAAGGGCCCCTTTTCAATTTTTGGGGGGGGGTTTTTTTTTTGGGAAACCCTTTGGGGTTTTTTTTTTTCCCTTTTGGGAAAAAAAAAGGTTTTAAATTTAACCCAAAAAACCCAAAAAACCCCCAAAAGGGGGAAAGGGGTTTTCCCCCAGGACCCTTTGGGGGGCCCCAAAGGGGAAAACCCAGCAAAATTGGGGGGGGTTACAAGCTTACAGTCCAACAGGGAGACCACAGTTCTTACCTTGTGGGATCTATCTGTGCCCTAGTTGGCAATCCATCAGATGACATATGTGTTTATGCACAGGTTGTTGATTTTGTGGATATGACATATGTGTGGGATGTTGGAAAAGAGCTTTTCAAGGTCTATGTAGGCCGTGTGTAGCTCATTTCATTGATGTATGTCCTGGGTAACTGCCTTGAAAACTGTCTAGCAGGTTTAGAAACCATGATCTGCCCCTGACCAAACCAAAATGGGTAGGATTAGGTGTTTGTAGGCTCCCAATAGCTCTGTTTATGAGTTCTATAATGATGGACTCCATGGCCTTGCAGATCAGGCTTATTAGGCTTATAAGACAATAGTTCCCATGGTTTGTTGTGCACCAGCCCTTGAGGAGTGTGCCAAACATTGCTGTAACCCATTCAACAGTTTCATATCCTGTACAGAGGGTGAGTCTTGAGAGATTGTTCAGGTGCAGGGTTTGTTTGTTTTGGAGTTCACATATGACACAGCCAGGGAAACCATGTCATCCCATAGACGCCATGTTTTAAGGTTTGGATAGAGCTGTTTAACCATTGTATATGTGATTTCTGGGTTTTCACAATCTCCAGGTATGGTATTGGGCCCTTTTGTCAGTGAGAGGGGAGTAAATATGTATGAACCTGTCTGACAAGATGTTGGCAATGTTAGTCATGTACATATATTCATTTACACTTTGCACTGACTCAGAACATATATGAGTTTACACTGATATTTATGACATAGTGAAAGAAAGCTTCATGGTTCTATATGGACTCTTTGGCAATCTTTTTGCCAGAACATGGCTTGGATAATGTTAGGAGTGCTCATTGTTTCTTGATGATACTGATCGGAGATTTATTGATCTTCTTTGGATTTTCACTTTCTTTGAACAACTTAAGTACTTGTAGTACATAGTTTGATTATAACAGGGGTCCAATATATTATATGGGTCTGTTTTCATATCACTGTGTGTGCAAGGCAGGATTGGTGAATAGTGACAAGTGTCTGGAGTAAGAACTGCAACTGCCAGATATGTGTGACCCACTGCTATACTCAGACATGGCCTAAGTGTGTGAGCATGCCCAGCATGACCTTTCAGTATGTTGCTGACTGAAATTTGCTAAATTTGTTTGGTGTGAGCATGTCCACTATGGGCATATATACTATATGTGTGTGAAAAATCAAGTTGGTTTTTACTTCAGGGCTCAACTTTGTGTTGTACATCGGCAGGAAGCATGCTGTACCTGCAGAGCTTCCATGAGTCAATTTGCATAGACTTATCAACATTTCTACATACAGTGGGGACAGCTGTTATTTGTACATTTCTACCTGGGGGGGCACATCTGATTGTTACTGTGGGTGTACATAGGATGAGGGGTACACCTGACAATATACACATTTGCTAGGCCTGCACTGCTATGGCAGGTACTCCATTTCAGTCTGTACTGTTGCCTATAGTAGTGGCTTGAGGCATACACTGTACTACAGACCTTAGCTTCCAATTACACGCATATTAGTTTGTGACTTCATACACTACCCAACCCGCATCACACTGCCTGGCCTGCTGTTATCTGCCTGCATAGGCCTGGGGGGAGGTTACTCATGTGCCTCTTCAGAGGGCATGATACAGCATTTGTTTGTGTTTGCGTTTGTCTACAATTGTCCTGCTGGCTGTGACTGTTAGGTATGTGACCACCCCCCCAACTGGTATGTGTGAGTGACTTAAGTTGTGTTTGTGCCAGTGAAATGCTGTCATGGCTTAGTGGTTCAGTACTGTGATTATAGTGCACAGTATCCTGAGTTCAAGCCCTGTCACTGCTTTTTATTTTCCTGCTGGGCAGACCTGACATGTTAAGGAACAGTAAAGCAGGTGTGAGCATGTTTATCCAACTTTGCTCGACTTAGCCCAACATTGCCCAACTTTGCCTGACGTTGCCCGACGTTGCGCTGGTTAGCGCGGTGTGCAGCTATGCGCAATTATATTTAAATATGCTCAATACTGGTAAAATTTGCTTAGCAGTGCTTTATATTGCTTAAAATAGGGACTCATGCTTCAGGTGGTGCTGCAGGGCTGTCTATGTTGGATGCACATGTTACACTCCCTATACATGTTTGAAAACAGGTAGTGTCAAGTTAGGCATCCCTTTTACTGTATGTGTGAGTCAGATAAAGGTGTCATTTCCAGGGTTCCTACTGCGTCAGTGTATGTACTATGCATTGCCTCTTTGCCAAGGCCAGGACATACTGGGCATGCCTCCTTCTGCCTACTGGGGCAGGCTCAGGTTGTTCCTCATTTGAGTCACACTGTGCCTGTGCAGGCCTTGGCAATGGTGGGGGGCTGTTTGGCCTTGCCCCATGTTGTTCCTGCTGCAGCTGTTTCCACAGGATCATATTGTGCGGCATGGCACATACCATGACAATTTGGGTACATGTAGTTGGTGAGTACTGCAAGGCTCCACCAGATGTGTCCAGGCACCGGAACCGTGACTTGAGCATCCCAAACACATGCTCAATTATGTTTCTTGTTTGTGCATGGGCCTCATTATGGAGTTCTTGTTCAGGTGTGTGTGCATTCCTGATGGGTGTCATCAGCCATGGCTCCAGTGCGTATCCAGCATCCCCCACTAGGGGACCATCAGGGATGTCCCCATTGGCAAATCTCTGGTACAGTTGCGTCAGATGCCAGATGTGGGAATCGTGATAGCTTCCAGGGCAGCCAGCACACACATTCATTATTATGCCCTGGGCATCGCATATGACCTGGCAGTTGATGGAGGGGAAGCCCTTGCAGTTGATGCAGACCCTACCCTGCTCACTGGGTGGTGCTTTGATGTGTATGTGTGTGCAGTCTATTGCACCCACTACCTCAGGGTATTCTGCTATTTGGTGGAAAAGACGCATATTGCTGGCCAATGCCTCACGGGAATTGGGGAAATATACGTGCTCACCGACATGTGCTAACATGGCATCCAGGAACTGGTGCAGCCCTGGATGCTGATGCCTGTGAAATCCCCATCATATCACCAGTTGGTCTCCTGTAGCTAGTATTCTTAGGCCAACACATACCTTGGTATCCACTGGGATGGGTTCCCCTCTGTTGGTTCTGTGTGTGAGGCGTGGCCAGCACAGCTCAACAATTTGCTGCAGGAGGTCTCTGTCCACCCTATAGCGCTCCACTATCTCCAGCTCCTGTAGCCCCTGGTAGGTTACCCTGGGTCTGTACACTCTTCTCCGTCTCCTCACTGTGAGTTGCTCAGCAGCATTCACAACATCACCACCCTCAGCACCTTGCATATGTTGGTTTATGATAGCAAGAGCAGCCCCTAACATTTTGTCTGACTTTAAAGTTTTTAAGCTTCCCCTCTTTGTATACTGCAGTGTTGCAGAGTTCTTGGGAAAAAAACAGGGAAGAATGCTGTTTGCAGAGGTTACAGTGCTGGGCTGGGCTAGTCTGTTGCCTGTGTAATTGGCAGATTCTGATATATTTCACCTGGCAGCTCTGCTAGTTCTCCTTGGTTAACTTCCTACTACTTCTTTTCCTTCCTTTTCCCTTTCTGTTTCCACTCGGGGCAGCTCTGCACAAACACATGCACACGCAAGCACAACGCTGTGTGCACATTTGCAAGAAATTTCAGATATTTTCACGGTGTGCACCTTTGGGTTCTGGTTTTCAAAAAGGACAACTGTAGACATGCCTCTTGCAAACCTGAGCAACTCAGGGCAAACACAAGACACTGTGCTCCAATTAGCTTACAGCCTTTCTGACACACCCCCTCATGATGTTACCTATATTCTTCTCTACTACTCACCTACTCCTACACTTACACTCTTGGGACATGGCTCACATGCTGGGGAAAATTGGGATTCACTATCCTTATCCTCATTTGCATAGGATTGCCTACTAATGCATGGTTACATCTCTCACACTGAGCCTCCCCCCTTAGCAACCAGTACTCAGTGGCCATGTTGTCTTCAGCCTGCCATTCACCTGCATGGCAGGATAAGCTTTTTAGTGAAAATGGCTATTTTTGGCTATTTTTAAATTATTATCTTGTTTTTATAAGCGCCACACATTTGCGCGGTGCTGCTCTATGCTTAAACATCGGAGATCGGGGGGAAAAAGTTAGATTTTAATAATTTTAAACATTTATAAATGCCAATGGCCTTATATTTGGCCATTGACATGCTTCCTCAAGTGTATGCATCCTTTATTTGGAGCTGTCATAGCTCCGTTTAGCTATTTGCAGAACGGTACTCCGTTACCAACGGAGTATATTTCTGCAGATAACACTAATCTTCCACGGACAGGTTAGGGTTTCCTTGACTGCAAATTTATCTCATTTGCATAGCTTTCAGCAGCAAATGAGGTAATTTGCATACCATGACTCTGTCTGTGCAAGAGTAGCTTTAACAGCTCTCGTGCACGCCCCTGCTGGCTGTACCTGGATCGCACGGCAGACATATTGCCTCCGTGAGCTCTTACACTCTTCTTGCACTCCATGCAAGCTTTCGTAAATCCGGCCCGGTGCCTTTCTACATCAGGTTTTTGATTCCTCTGTAATTAAGCAGGAGTGGGAGGGAAGAGTGCAGGTTCAAGGTGGGGGAGAGGGATAGACACAAAGCAAATACAAGGTTGTGAGTCAGAAAAACTGGACCAGGCCAGCTTCCAAGAAAACAATCAGGAAAACCAAGTTCAGTCAATTCCAGGTCAAAAGGTCAAATAAAATGATTCTAAAAATAAATAGTTCAAAAGACACTGATTAGTTGTGTACACAAATTCTCTAGGAAATTTTAGACAATATTATTGGTGGCGTAATCGAATAATCAACAATAAAGGTAATTAAAACATTTGCATCACGATATTTTAATGGCTTGGTAAAGGCTAAGGATTATGTGGTAGTTTGAAAAAGCTCCCTATATGGTTAGTAGGCACATGAGCAGACTGGTTAACAAAGCAGTTAGTACACATTTACTGCTCGCCACAATGCTTAAAACAAGGAAATTTACAGAAGCAAGTGCAACACTAGTGAGTGGTTGTTCTTTTGTGACACTGAGACTAAATTGGTTAAAGCTGCTACTGAATTAATCATACCATTTATAGCTTGAAACAGTGAAAATAATAGTATTTTTGCAGTGGGCAAGTCCTTGCACCTGTGGTGGTCTTCATACCACATCATATACACATAGATAGCTAGAAAGAAATATCTATTTATAAATATATATATATATATATATATATATATATATATATATATATATATATATATATATATATATATACACACACACACACACACATATATATATATATATATATATAGATAGATATACACACACACACACACAGACACACACATATATATATATATATATATATATATATATATATATATATATATATATTTATAAAAACATTTACGTATCTCTCTCTCTGTATATATATAGATAGTCATTTGATCGAGTCTTCGGAAACTTGAAATTCATATCAGTGAGATGATATGATTGAATTTTTGAAAACTGGAACATAAAAAACCCACAAAAATCTATCTTTTTTTATGGTTTTGCAAAGCGCCCCCTGCACCCCCCACACCCCCTGCTAATTATGAATACATTCAAGATCTCACTATATTGAGGACAATGGTAAATTTCTCAGTCCTCACTGTCCATTCAAAAGCTTTGAGTTTTTAGAAATTTAAACATATTGTCTCTCTGATATGAATTTCAAGTTTCTGAAAACTCGATCAACTGATAGGGATCCAAATATATGTACTACCTCCATAGACATACAACGTGAAGAAAAAAGAACATTTCAGAAGCTATGAATTACTGCTGGTACACAAGTAAGAAAGAAAATATACCAAACAGAAATAAACTGCACCCACTTTGAGTTGACGAAACTGAACACAAACTAAATTCACCAAAAACAAAAATGTCCAGTCAAGAATATCCAGTAATGTGTTACTCAACATCTACTGTTCTCTGTTATTATCATGGCTCCACCCCAGCCAACAGTTTTCAGTGAACAAGTTAAAGAAATAAACAAATCGTCATTCTGATCAGATGGTGAAACTCATGCACCATTTTAGAAATGTTATAGACAGTTAAACGCATACCACTATAATGGAATATGCTACTTTCTAGACAAATAGGGACACATTTTTTTAAATATTAATACAAATATGGACAACATTTTAAAATATTAGTATTATTAACTTGAAGTTGACAGAATAGGAAAATGTGATTTAACATGCATTTTCTGAAGTAAAAGAAGTCTATAATTAACAATTGTTTTATTAAATGTAATCAACCACATTTTCTCCCCATATCACCAGTTTTAGGAGGGACAGAACAAGGCTTTGAGCCAATGTCAGGCACAGGTGAGAGTTATACAGGAAATAACGGTAATCATAGTTTGCAATATCTTTTCTGAAAAATTCAAGACAAGTGATCCAGATCAGAGACACTTTAAAAAACTGGAAGTATTTTTTTTAAATAAAATTGACATAACAGGAAGAATTTTATCAATATTGCACAATACCATTCACTTTAGCTTAGGTATTGAAAAGATCATGACATTCATCCTAAGTTCGGGAATCTAAGATTGTTACAGTGGCTGATGCCATAACATTCTGACAGCTACACAAAAATACCAGAAAAAGTCTGGTGTTCACCACTATTGCCAATGTAAATGTATTCATTTTGGAGAAAAATATCATGTTGGCATTATCTTACATGTTCTTCCAGACCTTCAGACTCTTTGCACTATAACAATGAATACAAAAAGGAATGTGCCTTGTAGAGTACTACAATTACTAACATGTTAATACTTAATTTGATAAAATTATTATGTGTTCTTCTACATACGTTCTTCTGTAGTGCACCTTGCTAGTTGATGCATTTTAGAGAATTGAAATTCCTTCTAATGAGCTGTTCAGTTTTTGACTGATGTGTGGTCATATAAACGTACTGCTAGAGTAGTAGGAGATTTAAATAATTGATTTGTATCTTATTGATATGTAGTGCACACCTACCATACTATGATCCCAAGAGAAACCCTGAACTGAGAAACACCCACATGGATATTTCAAGATAATTGCCTCTGTCGGGTACAATAGCCTTTTGATGCTTCAACTTCATGTTGTATTTTATTACTAATACAAAACACATTGTCGACATTACATATGGAGAGTAAGATATGTAATAGAGAGGAATGAATGCCAAAGAAGTATGTATAAATTATAGAAACAGACAAGCTCTCAGTAACCAGATAAAGAGGAAGCTGATCAGATGGTCTGTTTTAGCTTGTTAATTAGCATGATTGTTAATCTTGTAAATACTATGAATACTGTCAGCTATGATACAGTGGATGACAGGAAGTATAAGTGAATACAAAAAGTCAGAAAGAAAACATAAATTTAGAAGCTAAAAAAGTGCAGTTAGAAGCCTGATGCTTCTATAGGCGATACATTATACTAGTAAAGTATAGGATGTACAAAAAACAAATTATTAGAACTAGCAGCTACAAATTATACAATCTTCTTCTTCTCTTTCGGCTGTTCCCCAATGAAGCTTTGAATTCTCTCTGGCATGCTGCTAATCCAATTCCCTGTAAATAACTATGCCAGAGGTTACTTGGGGCTTGGACAGGAGTCTATTAGGAATGCCATTTATTAGGGTTTATTACAATAGAAAAGCAAGCTAGTCAGACGACTAACCAGTGTCCTGTAGACATATTCAGGAATATTGAGCAGTTAAGTGAGTCAATAATTTCGTTCTGCAAGACTTAATGTCCTGTATGCTTCTTATGTAAAGTGGTATGAGATTTTATAAAGTGCAGAACTAATGTTACAGAAAGCATTATCACTTGTTTTAATGAAGAATTTGGGTGTATGTGATTTAATGATTCCATTTTTTTGGTTCTGAAGAAAAACAAATTACAATATTTAGTAAGCATTTTATCTAGGAGTAAAAGATGTCCTATATAGGTTAAGTCATAAATAAGACGGCTAGAAAGGCAGAACTTTCTGCTGTTGCTTGAGTCCATCTAAACAGAATCAGTGTAATTCTGTAATAGGAGGCAGCTATAAAGCTAGAGATTTATTTGAAGAGGTTTGGAGTATTTTATTTATTTATTTATTTATTATTTATTTAAATTTGTTGACCGGGAGTGTCCGACTGGATGTAGGTCCATTTTCAGCGGAGGCCCGGAGAGAAAAGCTCCACAGTTAAAATAAACAGACAGTATATACATTGGATTACATAGTGAATAACAATTTACATAGCAATTACTTACAACATATTTACAGATGAAGAACATAGTACATCAGTAGACAACTAGAATCTTTATCTGTGAAGTGCATACCAGACATTAACAAATGTTACAAGAAGAAGAAGTTCGTGCTGTATAATAAGTACTGGCTTATGAGCATCTGAGCTTGCTATAATCAAGGTAGTTAGTGGAGTGAAAAGAAAGGTAGTGGTTGGATGGGGTGGATGATATTAGAGTGGGAGTTGCAAGGGCATAGCCAGCATGTTTTTAGTTCGCTTTTTAGTAAAGTTTTGAAGTGGGTGTATGATGGTATGGAGGTAATTGTGGGTGGGAGTGAGTTCCATAATTTGGCTATGGTGCAAGAGAATAGTGCTTCACCAGCAGAGTTATTGGCTTTAGTGATCTGCAAGTAATTTTTGCTGCTGGATCTTAGTGGTCTGGTGGTGCGATAGGGTTGGAGTAGATTCTGGAGGGATGGGACATTTAGTGGATGGTTTAATAGTTTTTGGGCGAGTGACAGTTGATACCACTGAAGGAGGTGAGGGAATTCAAGCCAGCCCAGTTCAACAAGTGAGAGACAGTGGTGACTACGGTAGGATGCCCCTGTGGCGAATTTGGTGATTTTGTTGTAGCAGGTCTCTAGCTTGTTTAGATCACATTGCCTTAGGTTGGTATATATTGGAGAGGCATAAAGTAGGGTGGAGATAAGGTGGGAATTTGCTATTGAAATCTTTGCTGCTTTGGTGAGAAATTGCTTATTTCTGTATAACGCTCCTAGTTTTTTTGTGGACTTTTTTTATAGTCATGGATATGTGAATGTCAAATTTTAGTTTATTGTCTATTTCCACACCTAGCAATTTGGTGTGTTCAGTTGGGTATATAGTGGTGTTGTCTTTTGCCGTGATGATAAAGTGAGAGTTGTTTTGAGTATGTTTGGTGGGTTGGAAGATGAGTAGTTTAGTTTTGTTTGGGTTGAGTATTAATCGGGCATCGGATAACCATGTTTCAACAGAGGAAAAGGTTTCCTGTGTGACTTTTTGCAGTTTTGGTAGGGACTGGGCTGAGCAGATGATGGTCGAGTCATCTGGGTATTGTATGAGTGTGCCATGTTTGGTGGCAGAGGCTAGACTATTGGTGTAAACAGAGAAGAGTAGGGGTCCAAGGATGGATCCTTAGGGAACCCCTATGGAGACAGGTAGTTGGGGAGATATGTCATTCTGCCATACAATGGATTGTTGGTGGTCAGACAGGTTGCTATTTGGGCACCCCATGGAGGGTATATTACAGATTATGTGGGAGTATGTTTTTGCTTATAGCTCACCTTGCATCAACTGAATGTAGACTAGACATCTAGTAAACCATAGTTAAATAGACATACCCCCGGATTCTCAAAAGCTTGAATGGTGTGCATGATTAGTGTAAGAGGTAATTTTGCCAATATGGCGGCCGAGCGATCCACATATGTGGCCGTTTGACGTGCGCAAGCGCTCTAGCACTAGTGCTGCACGTTCCCAGCCCCCATGTGCAAATTACCCCATTTTCAGGTGAAAAACATGCAAATGAGGTAAATCTGCCATCCAGGAAGCAGGAATCAGGGTGTGCAGGACTAGCGTAATATGCAGAAATGTACTCGGTTAGTAACCGAGTACGGTACTGCAAAATCCAAAACGGGACATGATAGCTCCAAATAAAGGCTACATATCATTCAGGAAGCATGCCAATGGCCAAGTATAAGGCCACTGGCATTGCAAACAATGCAAAATGTACAAAATACAACTTTTATTATATGTCCATCGATCACGGCTAGTAAAACATAGGGCAGTGGCACTCAAACGGGATCAGTGGGGAAATAAGAAAATAAACCAAAAAAAAGCAGTCTAACTAAAATCAGTATTCCGCCATGCAAGTCAATGGCAGGCAAAAGACAACCTGGCCAGTGAATAGTAGTTGCTAAGGAGGGAGGCACAGTGTGACATATGTAACTATGTATTAGCAGGCAATCCTATGCAAATGAGGGGAAGGATAGTGAATCCCGGTTTTCCCCAGCATGTAAGGCAGTTCCCAACAGGGTAAGAGTATGAATAGCTGAGTGCAAGACTAGGAGGTAGGTGACAACATGGGTGGGTGTGTCAGGCATACTGTAAGTGGATTGGAGCCCTGTGGCTTGGGAATGCTCCCAGCTTAGCACAGCCAAGCTAGGGGGTGTGTCTAAACCTGCCCAGCACTCTTTACAAACTGTAAGTGGGTGTGCGCACCATGCACTGGGATTTACAGGAAGAAAAAAGAAGTAAACCCAGGAAACAGCAGCAGTGTGCACATCCAAGTACTCTGTTTGTGCGGCGTGGCCCCAGGTTCAAACAGAAGGGCAATGGGAAGGGAAATCAGCAGTAGGAAGGTAATCAAGGAGAACTAGCATATCTTGCAGTTTGAGTGTATCAGAAGCAGCCAATTACACAGGCAGCAGCCCAGCCCATTCCAGAACATTACTATAAGCTAAGCAAGCACTTTCCCCACTGGTGTTTCCCACACTCTACACTGCTGGTGTATACAAGCGGGGAAATTTTAACAAACAAACATACAAAATAAGAAGGGTTGAAGCAGGCAACATAGAACAACATGTGCAAGAGGCTGAGAGTGGTGAGGATGTGCATGCTGCCGAACAACCTACAGTGAGCAGATGGAGAAGATTGTACAGGCCCAAGATAACCTACCAGGGACTACATGAGCTGGAGATAGTGGAGCGCTATAAGGTGGACAGAGACCTCCTACAGCAAGTAGTTGAGATGTGCCGGCCACACCTGACACCAAACCAAACGAGGGGAACCCATCCCAGTGGATACCAAGGTATGTGTAGGCCTAGGTATACTAGCCACAGGTACCTCCCAAAGCACAACTGGGGATAACATGGGGATCTCGCAGTCATCAGCATCCAGAGTATTCCACCAGTTCCTGGATGCCATGTCAGCACATGCTAGTGAGCAGGTATATTTCCTCAACACCCATGAGGTGTTGACTGGCAATATGAGTCTCCTCCACCAAATAGCAGAATACCCTGGGGTAGTGGGTGCTATAGACTGCATGCACATATGCATCAAAGTACCACCCGGTGAACAGGGTAGGGCCTACATCAACCGCAGGGGCATCCCCTCCATCAACTGCCAGGTCATATGTGATGCCCAGGGCATTATAACGAATGTGTGTGTGCTGGCTGCCCTGGAAGCTATGATGAGTCCCACATACGGCATCTGACGCAGCTGTACCAGAGATTTGCCAATGGGGATATCCCCTATGGTCACCTAGTGGGGGATGCTGGGTACACACTGGAGCTCTGGCTGATGACACCCATCAGAAATGCACACACACCTGAACAACAATGCCATAATGAGGCACACACACAGGCCGGACATATAATAGAGCATGTGTTCAGGATGCACAGTTCACGGTTCTGGTGTCTGGACACATCCAGTGGAGCCTTGCAGTATGCACCAGCCACATGTACCCAAATTATTATTGTATGTGCGATGCTACACAATATGATCCTGTGGAAACAGCTGCAGCAGGAAAAGCATGGGGCAGGGCCACACAGCCCCCCACCAATGCCAAGGCCTGTACAGGGACAGAGTGACGCAGAGGTGGAAGAACCTGAGCCTGCCCCAATAGGCAGAAGGAGCCATGCCCAGTATGCCCTGGCCTTGGCAAAGAGGCAACGCATAGCACATGCAATGACACAGTAGGGTCCCAGGGAATGACACCTCTCTCTGACTCGCACATACAGTAAAAGGGATGCCAAATATGACACCACCTGTGCTCAACCATGTATAGGGAGTGTACTATGTGCATCCAACATAGGCAGCCCTCCAGCACCATCCGCAAGTCTGGCACACCCACAAGGTAAGTCAGTCAACCTACCAATTGCCAAATGGAGTAGAATGTGTTGTCACCTGTAGCTATCGTATGGATGTGAGCATGCAAGGGAATTGGGTGGCTGAATGTTATGGCAGCAGACAGTTGACACCCATAGTGCCACCCTGACATGTGTAACACATACTGGAGTCACCATAGTAGCCAGTACTACACCGGGAGACAGAAGCAACTGCAGGAAATGTGCTGTGCAAAATGTGTGTCCATATGACCTGCACATGCCAGTCAAGATGGTTCACATACCCAACAAAAGTCACAGCCAGCAGGACAGGTAGACATAAACCCAAAGAGGGCCTGTGCCATGGCCCCAGAATGATGGCTAGGGTTAACCCCACCCCCAGGCCTACACAGACAGACCACAGCAGGGCAGGCAGTGGGATGCCAGTTCTAAAGGGTAGGATGTCAGACAATAATATGTAGGGCAACCAAAGCCACGATCTGTAGTACACTGGTGTGCCTCTAGACAGCATGATAGTTAGCAATACAGAATGAAATGGAGTACATGACACATCAGTACAGTCATAGCAAATGTGTACAAGTGTCACTTATGCCCCCCATCCTACATAGCAATGTAATGACAGTCAGGTGTGCCCCCCACTCCCATGTAGACATGTAGAAACAGTCAGGTGTGTCCCTACCCCCTCTCCAGCATAGAAATGTAATAACAGTAAGGTCCCCCCCCCAATCCTATGTAGAATTGTAGTAACATGCATGAGTGGGTATAATATGAGTGATGCAGAGATGCCCAGAGGTGCCCAAGGTACTAGGATAGGTTGTAGCATGTGCACAATATGCAGGTCTGTGTGTGGTAGGATGATGTGTGTCCCATATTGTGTGAGAGTGGTCAGTATGTATGCATGTCAAGGTAAGACCTGGTGTCCATAGCCCAGTACTGCTGATGACAGGGACAAGCCCTCACAACTGCAGTACCAAGAACAATCCCCACCATTGTACCAGCTGCTAGCAGTAAGCAAATGTAAATGTATGGTGGTAATATATGTCACCATCTGAAAGACTGACATGGCATGGCTGTTGGACTAGATATGCAAGCAGTACACAGGGGGAAGTACCCCAGACATACAGTATACATTGTATCACTGTGAAATCCAGACACCCTTGGAATTGCACATCCAGGTATGCATCACAGCAACTAGTCCTGTAGTAGGGGACACCAGTGATGTCTGGCCGAACACCTGCAGATCACAAAGGAGGTAGGACTGATATATTGGGAAACAGCTGGTGTACCTGCACATGTCAGCATAGCAGGAATGCCCCATGCATATCTGTGTGTCAGATGCAAGTACTGTCCATAGCACACATGCACCCAGATGACGCAAACACCACCCACAGGTACCTCTCTGGTCATATCCCTGCTGTGGGGAATGGGGACAGTATGACCCCCTCCTGTACATGGCAATAGTGGAAGAATGCAGCATGCAGTGAAGGTGTCCCATGCAGGTGTGCCCTAGCTGTACGTGGCACTTTGCCAGCATCCACAGCTCCTGATCAAGACTGATAGAAGGAATTTGAATGAACACCTATCACACCTACCCTGTCACCCCAGGGGAATATACTCTCTGGTGGTCTGCGACTGTAGGCCTCACAGAATGCAACAGCCTGCCATATGTGGATTGTAGCTAATGCCTAATGCCCCACATGCCTTTGCTAAAGGCCTGTGTCTCACACGTATTGCCAATGCATGTGAAGTCATGGACACCCAAATAACAACATAACACACTCTGCATAAGCCATATGCAAGGCCATGTGGACAAACCACAGTAACATGTCCACCATGTCCCACTGCATGAACTGTGACCCAACACTAACACACACCTGTGACAGGTTGATACCCATAGGGAAAGTATCAGAGAATGTATGCATAATGTCTGGAAGAGGTTAGAATAACAGACGGGGGGGGTGCATGGGCAGCATGGAATGTGCAGGGCCTGACACCAAGCTGTGTGCCCACACTATCCTTATACCGGACACAGCTGCAGTCACCCTTGTCCCCCAAGACAGCACTGTGAGCAAGAATGTCCACCTGGCAGTACATGGAGACAGACAACATCACTGTGTATAACAGTACACATGTCTGAATATCTCTGCTAACAATGATACCATGCAGCTGAAGCAGCACAGACACAATCACCTACAGTACACACTATCCCCTGCACAGTTTTTCCCCATATTGCCAAATGTTCGACGGATACCCAGCAGAAACACCTTGCTACCTGTAGGTGTACAACACAAAGGTCTGCACTAGATTACAAACTACCTAGTATTGATCCACACGTTCTATACAGAAGGGCATACTGGGCATGCTCACACACATAATTAAAATAAGCCCATGTCTGTAAACAACAGTGGACCAGACATATCTGGCAGTCACAGATATTAGTGCAGACACTCCTCAGTATGCATCACCCATGCTTTGCACACACAGTGGATAGGAATACATGCATATATCCAAGGACAATACACCATAATAAGCCAAATGTACACATACATAGATGTGTGGGAGAGAGTGACTGTGACAAGGAGCCAACCATTATAAGGCTTGTCCCACCCAGCACACAGCCAAATTGCTACAACTACATGATGCTCAGATGTCACTCAATGTAGACATTAGCCACTGGTATTTGTCAGCATTACGGACTATGTGGTACAAGTGCTAGCTGTGCAACATGACTGTACAAGGAAGCAGTCATCTAGCAGCTGTATACATGTACATGTGGAATATAACCCTGCGTGTGCCTGCATGTGGTGTGTCAACCTCTAGATGAATGGGTTATGGCCCATGCACACACATTGCCCTCCCCATAGCCCTACTATGACAAACCCGCTGAGGTCATCCACTTTAAAATACACCCTTGGGAAAAGTGCAGTCCAGTAATCTCCATAGCGTGTCCCGTAACTGCGTACTGCTGTAGTGTGATAAAGTAGCTAGGTAGGTGTTCTAACCCCAGATGTGGCAAGTGTGTGTGTGTTAGTGTGCATGTCTGCATAGAGATCAATGCTTTTTATGGTAGCCACACTCCTTACAACTCCCATACTCAACTTTGGCAAGGCTGCTGATGTCAACCATCTAGAAATACACCTCCGGGAAAATTGTAGCCCAGTAATCACCGTAGCATGTCCTATAACTGCATACTGCTGTAGAGTGATAAAGTAGCTAGGTAGGTGTTCTAACACCAGACGTGGCAACTGTGTGTGTGTGTGTGTGTGTGTGTGTGTGTGTGTGTGTGTGTGTGTGTGTGAGTGTGTGTGTGTGTGTGTGTGTGTGTGTGTGTGTGTGTGTGTGTGTGTGTGTGCGCGTGTGTCTGTCTGTGTAGAGAGCAATGCATTTTAGTGTAGCCACATGAATTACAATTCCTATACTTGACTTTGACAAGCCTGCTGATGTCACCCACCTAGAAATACACCTACGGGAAGGTTGTATCCCAGTAATCACCATAACACATCCCGTAACTGCATACTGCTGTAGAGTGATAAAGTAGCTAGGTAGGTATCCTAACCCCAGACGTGGCAACTGTGTGTGTGTGTGTCTGTCTGTGTAGAGAGCAATGCATTTTAGTGTAGCCACACAAATTACAATTCCTATACTCGACTTTGGAAAGCCTGCTGATACCACCTTCCTAGAAATACACCTCCGGGAAGGTTGTAGCTCAGTAATCACCGTACCATGTCCCATAACTGTGTACTGCTGTAGAGTGATAAAGTAACTAGGTAGGTGTTCTAACCCCAGACATGGTGTGTGTGTGTGTGTGTGTGTGTGTGTGTGTGTGTGTGTGTGTGTGTGTGTGTGTGTGTGTGTCTGTGTACAGAGCAATGCATTTTAGTGTAGCCACATGAATTACAATCCCTATACTCAACTTTAGCATGCCTGCTGGTGTCACCCACCTAGAAATACACCTCCGGGAAAATTGCAGCCCAGTAATCACCGTAGCACATCCTGTAACTGAGTACCGCTGGAGTGTGATTTAGGATTGTGGCAAGGTTCTATTCCCACTCATGGCAGTTCTGGATGTTTTGTGTGTGTCCATGTCTGTATACAGAGCAATGCATTATAGGCTAGTCAAACGCACTACATTTCACATTGCCCACTTTGGCAATCCAGCTGATGTCATTCTTTGTGAAATACAGCTTTGGGGAAGGAGCTCCCTAGTAATCCCCATGGTGCATGCTAAAATAGCTCCATGCTGTAGTGTGGTGTAGACTTTTGTCAGGGATTCTATACCCACACATGTCGGTCATGGATGTTTTGTGTGTGTCTCACTGTCTGTGTAGGGAGCAATACATTTTAGGGTAGTCACCCACAGTACATTTCAAATGGCCTACTTTGGCAATCTTGCTGATGTCATTCATTGTGGAATACACCCCTGGGGAAGGAGTACTTCAGTAATGTGCATGGCATGTACTACAACTGCGTAGTGCTGAGGTGTAATAAACTAGTTAGGTAGGTGTTCTACTCCCGGACATGACAGGTGTGCATGTGTGTCTGTGTGTGTGTGTGTGTGTGTGTGTGTGTGTGTGTGTGTGTGTGTGTGTGTGTGTGTGTGTGTGTGTGTGTGTGTGTTCATATATCGTATCCTGTGTAGAGGTGGTTGTGAGCATGTGGCCAGTGTGGAGTGGGTTTTGCATAAGTCTTACATGGCAGCCCTACTATATAGCACAATGTCCACCATATAGGGATAACATATGTGAAATAGCTGAGAGCCTGGGGTGCAAAGCCATACCAATACATGTGACATCAAGGCCAGGCAATCACATTTCACAACTACAGTATTATCCAGAGCACACTCTCAACACATGTCTCATATGCACACACATGCCTAGGCAGCAGCCAATATGTGGATAGTACACTGCATATTGGCCAATGATAGTAATCATGGAGTGATAGCAGTGGGCTACAGAGGGCATGTCCCCTGTCCATCTGTCTAATATGCATGTACATGCTGACAGTGCACCTCCCCCATATTCCCCAATGGACACTTGGACCACCTGTGGTGCCATCACATGGGTCCCACAATGGACATTCCATGCCTGAGAGCATGCCCTGTATGGACAGTTGCCACTGACACCAGGGAATGCTGTCAGCATCCCATCAATGTAGGTGCAGGTAAACATGCTGCCCATTACTGGTCCCTGCCACAGGGGGCAAGACTGGCACATATGATGGTAATCTGTGTGCACAACATGGGCCAGACACTCCAGGTACAGATCCACATGTCACTGTACATGCATGTGGGAGGTGTGAACATCCCAGACACCGTCCACGTCATGGGGTAAGGAACACATACATGGCAAGCGAAGCACAGCACTGACCATACATAATAATCACCCAGGTGACTGGATGGGGGATACAATACCCACCTGTCTGGGCAAGAGCAGAAACTACAGCCCTGAGACACAATGCAGACCATTGTCATGTGGCTTGATGCCAAGGTATGCTCATCGCCTACCCTTGTATAGCCTGCTGCCACAGTCGACCACCACACACCTGTGCAGACATGCACCCATGCATGTCAGTACTGGCACTCTGTGTGTTTGTCTGTGTGTTGTATGATGTGTATGTTCACAGCCACACTCACTACAACCCCCATGTGCATACAGAAGCATGCTGTCAGATGTCAGACACCTCCTCATACCCTTTTTGCCATACCACCTCCATGTGACCCATGTGGTGCATATGGTACCTGCACAGTGATGTGTTGTGGCAATCCCGCTACTGATGTGCTGTACCCCTGGCTCTGCCAAGTGTGTCGATGTGTGCATGTTCCTGTGAGAGTGTGGCTGTATTGACATTGGAACCTGTTCATGCTGATAGGCACGTGTACATCACCTACTGTATTGCTACCGTATCCCTGTTGCAGATGTCACGCATCATCACAGATATGTTCTGAGAGTTCCACAACAGGTAGCCCATGTGGTGCATCCAATAACTGCATCGCACTGTGAACGCAGTACATAGTTGTCAGGGGTTTGATACCCTGTTCTGGTAGGTGTGTGACACAAACAAGCTGCAGTTTTACACCACCACCTCTCCCTGACATGTCTTTACCTCTGTCTGCCTCACCCACTCCCTCTCTGGTGGATGTGGAGACCTATACCAGCTTTGCTTAGGCAGCAGCGTGTGTATTTTAAGTGATGCTCATGATCAGCTGATGGCCTCTGCATGAATCGCAGCCCTCACCAGGCTGATTGCATGTTGAACAGCTGTGGTAATAGTTCCATAGCCAATTGCATGGAAACACACTCTGATATCTAGGAACATCATGTTGGTATTGGCCCTTGTCATTCACTGAGAGCAGGAACTAGATCCGTTGGTTGGCAAAAAGCATCTGCGATGGATTAGGGATTTACCTTCAACAATATACACTGTGGAAACAAGGCAACACACAGGAGGGGGATGTGCCTGACCTACCTGCAGACTGTAAGTGCTGCTATACTGCATGTGGCGTACTGTTGGTTTAACAGTGTGTGTGTGTGTGTGTGTGTGTGTGTGTGTGTGTGTGTGTGTGTGTGTGTGTGTGTGTGTGTGGATATTTCTTTCCTACATGTCTCCATACCTGCCATGTCAGTTCCATGTTTATGTGGAATCCCCATCTGCAGGGTCATCTGCAGACAGGGCAGTGTGTTGTGCCATTGGTTCCATGTGTTACCTATGGAGCATCTATCTGTGGACTGCAGATGGTAGTGTGAGGATTGCAGTCTGTAGATGGTGAAAGCCATGACAGTTACTGGTGTTTTATCCCTCATAGGACATATGTTGCCACAAACCCTATTACAATGGTAAATGTATGAGGTTATCACAGCAACATGTTATTAGTGGCCCTGTGCATGTGCTGCCAGCCACAACTCTGCCAACCTGTGTACATATGTTGTGCATGATGTGGTACGTATTCGCTGTACACCATAATTAGTGTCATCATATCTACTAACATGACAGTGAGATATCAGACCGCCCCAAATATTATGTATAGTAGGGGTTATATTTGATGACATAACCTGGACATTCTGTGGATGTTTGTACAGTCCTATGTGTGTGTGGGCATCGGTCTTACAGACAGCAGGTAGCAATAACTTCTACAGGAGAACCGGCACACTCGGGGCAGTTACATATGTGTAGAAGGCTCAGAAACTACAAAGAGAGTGTGAGTAAAGCTGTGCTATGCTTTATATAGTACTGGTGTTACAGTGTGTGTGTGTACATACTACTTTACCTTGGAATGCAGTCTGTCTGTATAGCCCTCAACTGTGGGCCTATCATCTTGGTGGCCAAAGGTATGCCTAACATGTGTTGTCTGTCCACCACACAGGTCCTGTGTCTGCTATCCCACTGGCAGTGTGTGTGTGTGTGTGTGTGTGTGTGTGTGTGTGTGTGTGTGTGTGTGTGTGTGTATGTGGAGTGCTATCAGTACATGACGTACATATCAAGCTTTGCACATATGACATGCTGTAGGGGGGGTGTTCCATAGTGGGCTGTGAGTATATCACACTGCAGTCCACATCTGTTGTATCCCCCACACATATGGTGGGGCTGGGGCCATATATGTGTGGGTGTTACCTACACAAGATGTGCGTGCTCTTATGCACTCCAGAGGCCAGTGTATGTAACACTGGTATATGGGCCTGTATTATTGAGTCTGGGGGGGGCAGCGTAAATGTCCTTGGCTGCTAAATATGTGGGGTATCAGGGGTGAGCTGCCATAAGGTATCTGGATGTAAAGTGCGATATACTTCACCAATATGTACATCACATACATATTTTCGGTTACTGCAAGCCTACTGCCACCTGCCAGATGGACTGTTCTGTTTGTCAGTGTGCATGTGATGGTGTCAGTTATGCCTTGTTATGTAACAGTTACAACCCATGTGGTCACATGACATCTTTACCTCCCACTGCAGTTGTACAGAGTGTAGTAAGTGGCTGCCGAACTATACACCCGCATTACACACTGTTGATCGTTTGGCATCCTGTGGTCCAGTCAGTCCTCACTACTGTACAAATCTAAGGACTTGGTCTGGACAGCGACGGCTGTGAACCTTACCTGACTGCTGCATTAGTATTTCTGTTTCACTGTTGCATTCCTCTGATTATATGGATGTCACTGTCTGAACAGCTATATGACATAGCATGTAGAACTGTCATGGTACACAATGAAAGGTATTCCATTTCTGCAAGCCTGTGTGTGGAGTTTTCCCAATGACCTCTCTGTGGGCATATGTTGCAGTCAATGGTCGTCATTTGTATGGATGGCCCATACAGTGTCCAGTTGTTCAGGGGTTAGCTGTAGGCATAGTGGCTGTTCCATATTGTGTGCACCGACTACATATGTATCCTACTGTACATATATCTGCGTGTTTATGTGTAGTCACATGTATATCCATATATATGTATATATATAGCTATATAAATATGTGTATATATATATATATATATATATGTACATATGTATGTAAGTATCTGCATATCTGTGTCTGTATATCTGTATCCTGGGGATGTTGCTGGCTACCACAGTTTACATTACGTATGGGAGGCAGACTGTACTGCATGATATGTGAACAATACCAGCCTGACATCATACAGGCGGGATGTTGTACTCTTAACTTCCTGTGCCCATGTCCTGTCAAGTCCTGGTTATGGGATCTGCAACACTTGGTAGTGTATTGCAGGGCAGATGTGTTTGGCTGTGGGGGGAAGGTGCCTACTTGTACATGACGTATAGTGTGTGGGGCCTCTCAACCTCAGTGCTGGTGCATATGGACATATGTGTGTCTGTTAATCTGCCTTTGCTCTCTACAGATGTATGGCCATATGTACTGATATAGATATATATCTGCTAACATATATGTAACTATGTCCATATATACCTACATAGCTGTATGTCTGCATAAACATATGTAACATGCTGTGTATATGTAGACATATAGGTGTAGACACTTATATGTGTCGATGTAGCCATCAGCATGTATATATGTCCATATATAGTGATATATATGTATATAGTGTTAGAAAGATATATATATATATATATATATATATATATATATATATATATATATATATATATATACACATACAGATATGTTGTGGCAGTGTAGATAGTAATATATTTACACACAGATACATCTAGACGATGGTATACATTCTCTGTACAGTTCCATGACTGGACTGGTTGATATGTTTCGGTTATTGCTCTGACTTTCTACAACTGTAGTGGCCTACTGTTAGACTATTGTAGCTATGTTGCGGAGGGTCCTGGGGTCAAGAACTGCATGTGCTGGATATTGCATTGCACAGCATATCTGTTATGGCTGTGGTGGGAGGGAACATAGCAGTCATCACCAGGTTCCCCTCATGTGAGCCCCCACCCCTATCAACCATGCATAAGGTCAGTTATTTTGTGGTGGGAGTTCCAGTTGTTTTTCCTAGCTGGTGCTGCAATTCACATATCTATCCATATATCTATATGTATGTCTATATTAATATCTAAATATATGTGGACATATGTATCCACCTACCTACATACCATTGATGTGATATGATGTATGTACGAGTCAGACATTTATATGTACCTGTGTATCTCTCTACATATACAGATATATGACTCTCCATATGTCCATGCATGAGTTGTTCACAATATTGGCCTGCCCCACATTCATCTGGCCAATTGATGTGGATGATGTCAGACATGTGGTCAGTCAGGAATGCTGATACATTACAGTTGCATACATCATGTTGTTTAGATTATGTGTATTACAACAGATCACTGTTTAACTAGCAATGTTTTAAATGTATATAAACAATATTTCAAGTGTCCAGATATGTACCCCACTTTTGTCACACTGTTTCCACAATGTTTGCAATAAGAGGATGAGTGTCATGCTATTAGTAGAATTTCTCTTATGCAGATTGATTGTGCTGCATGATATATCTGGGTATACATAGGATGTCTGTATATCCGACATGGTGTAGTGTTAATTCGCTATGATTGTGGTATGTAGGGTCCTGGATTTGGGCCGTGCAGTGGCTGTCAATTACATTGCAGGGTTGAACAAGGGTGGTGGGATGCAGGGTGATTAAGGCACTTGTAAGCAGTTATGAGCGTGTTTGAGTGATGGTATGTGTCGCCAACTGCATGTAACAGCCAGTTACACCAGGTTAGCCCCAACATTGCTTACTTTGTGTACGCAGTGCTCACCATCATGCAAATACAGACCTCCGGTTACATATGTCTACAGGTAGTTTGTGTCAGATTTGCTGAGCCTGGAAATGTAAACCCGCGTGCTAGTGCTGACATATGCTTACAACAGCTTATTGCTGCTTAACCTCACTACTGCTGTAGCATTATGATACCGACACCTCACATGTGCATTTCCTGCAGTACTCCTGTTTATATATATATATATATATATATAGATAGATAGATATATATATATATATATATATATATATATATATATATATATATATATATATATATATATATATATATAGATAGATATATAGATATATATATATATATATATATATATATATATATATATATATATATATATATATATATATGTGTATATATGTTATTTCATGGCTGTAGTACCCCAGGTCATGTATATATGTTATTCCATGGGTTGTGCAACATATATATTACCCATAACATGGTTTGCCATGGAAAATGGTATGTCCCAATACCTTCCCTGTGTCCCCCCTCCTTTCTCGCTGACATCCATGGGCCGGTCCCATTAGAATGGGTGCATCCAACCATGGCATGCCTCGGTCCATAATGTTGTACCCATCATTCCCTCCCCCCTTTCCCCTCCACATCAGTCATCCTTCCTACAAGTTCCAGCCTAATCTAACCACACCACTACACATTGCCCACTCTCCACTTCTTGGGATCCTTCACGTAAGTTGTCTCAACCCATGGATCTTCAGGCTTCGCACACATGTAGTCTGCGTATATACGTCACCATCTGTGCTTACTTTTTAGGCATGGTATGTTCCCCCGAGGACTCTTTTTGGCGGATGTTTGTGGTCGTCCCGCCAGGGACGGACATGCATTTGTTTAAGAGTAGACTTAGCAGGGTGACACTGTGTCTCCCACTGGTAGTATCCTGCCAGTAGTCTGTGAGCCAGTGGTGTGCTACGCTTAGCAGTGCGTATTATTAGATTTGCATGATAATCGCCTTTTGGCATTGATTTCTCCTTTGCCTCTTGTTATACATGTGTCATGTATCCTCGACACATGTGTACGGACACTGCATGGGGTCCTGGGAACTTCTACACTTAATTACATTAACACCTCACATCTGGACTTACTGCTGTACTCCAGTTCAAATATGTATGTTCTATAGTCAGTTATGGCACATATGACTGCATATGGATGCCTTTCACAGGTTCAGTTTGGTTATACTATGGTGAAGACATGTTTACTACTACTCCATTCTTCTGTACGTCTGTCATGACTTGGTGGATAGCTACTGGGACTATGGTGTATGAGGTCTTGGGTTTGTGACCTGCATGGCTGTTTATTTTGTTGGCAGGCTGACAAAGGCCCATCGGATACAGAGTGATTAAGGCACTCTAAAGCAGTCGTACGCCTGCTTACTAGTGTGTACATATGCCTACTATTGCCTATTTGTGCTTACACCTGCTTACTAGTGCCTTATTCCGTCTGACACAGATACGTCACATGTGTATTTTTTGTGGTACTCCAGTTCATATATATCAGCTATTTAGTGGGCTTTGCAACAAAAATATTGGGTATAACATACTTTGCCATGTAAAATAGACCGTGCTACAGTGGGACCCAAACCGGGAATGCATGCTCATTGGTCGGGTGCTCTACCCATTACACTATTGCTGTTCTGCTTCATTTGCATATTTTGAACATATTATACTACCTATGTTTCCTTCCCCTGGCCCCCGAGCTCACCGTACTCACCATCCATCCATTCTCCAGTTGCTAGCCCAGCCATACCACACCTCCACACATTTCCCTCCCTGCACTTGTCGGTACTCCTCCATTATACTGTCTCGACCCAAGCATCTGCAGGTTCTTCATCCATTTAGTCCACGTACATTTGAGCCTTCCCTTGATCGTCCTCCAATACTGGTGGGAACATCTATGTGATCCACAAGGTTTGGTACATCCCGCCAGGGACTGACCTGTTGGTGTGTCACGAGCAGACTTTGCTGGTCTACACTGTTTCTCCCACTGGTAGCATCCTGCCAGGGGTTTGAGAAGCAGTGGTTTGCTCATACACCAGGCCTGCCTCATCTCCCAGTTCCGTGGATCTAATGCCCCAGGTGTGACATTCTGTGCATGAAGCATGCCCACACACCCCCACGGCATGCACCGTTTTTAATTCCTTTCTTCAGTATTGTGCAAGACTACTGTTCTCACAGTATGTGTATGTGTGGACAGGCACTGTTCACTGATACACATAGACTGTTCAGAATACTGTGATTGAGCGATGTGCACATGTTTACTGGTATTGATCTACATACTTACATGCATACATGCATTTCCTATACTGTTGAATGACTGTGCTGGATGATTTGTTTGTGATAACAACAGCTGAATGTGTATCTGCCATGCCTTTGTGGTAACTCACTTAGACTGTAGTGTGCAGGGTGGGGGGGGTTGGAACCTGGGAGTGCTGATTATCTTGTTAATGGGCACAATGAGAGCTGTTGGCTACAGAGTGCCTAAGGCACTGTGGAGGAAGTGTAGGTGGGTATGCACTGGTGTGCGTGAGGCACAGCCTTGCTGACCTCTGGTTATGGCGTCTTACACTGAGTTGGTCTCCACATTGCTTAACCGGTATGGGCATTGCTTACAACCACCAAAACAGCTGAATCCCCGCTTGCTGCCACATACCCCCACTCTATTTCATGTATTTAGTTTACATTTGTTGTACAGGACAATCTGACTGGATGCTTCCCCATTGTCAGCAGTGGCCCGGGGAGTGGAGCTCCACAGCAAACCCAGTTACACATTACACGTACTACTGAGGTGTACACATTTATAGAGAGTAACAGACTTACCATAGCTACGTACTACATTTTTTATGCTTAGTTCACATTTACACGTTGACATTATACATGCTTAGGTCAGGCTTACATGTCAGGTATGACTGTTGACAAAGGTCAGTTTAAGGTGAAGTGAGATTCCAGTTTAACAGTTCTGGATAGGTTACACTCAGGTATTCAGGTTAGGTTTGGTTATACCATACCTGTGTGGTAGAGTAGAAGAGAATAGTGAAGGAGTAGGTAGGTAGGTAGGTAGAGGGGGGCATTGTAACTGTATAGTAGGCCATTGGAATGATTAGTGGGGCAGCAATAGGGAAGGTTTGCAGGATGTTGGGATTTGTATGCGAGGCAGGACAGGAGGTGTTGGTTTCACTAGCTGGTGTAGGGGTATAGAGTGTTAGTTGGGGGGAGACTTCACTAGGTTGTGAGCATGTGCTGATCCAAGTGTGCTTGAGGTGTTACTTCATGTGTTATTTACATGTGTCATGTGGGACAGCTGAGGTAATGCACATGGGTAGGGGGTTCCAGATTCTGTCAATATAGTTGGGTAAGAGGGTGTCACCTACTTGTGACTGTGAACATTGATAGTAATGAAACAGGGGTCAATAGGTAAGTGGTGTTAATGGGGCACACAGAGGGGCAGATAGCCTGGGAAATGTCTAGGGATGTGCAGGAAGGCTGACGGGAAGGTCCACAGCTGGCCATTTTTTCTACAGCAACAGCTGTGTATATACACTGCATTGGAGGTAGGTCTGGACTCTCGCATCCCTGAGTGAGGGGTATTGACAACAATAATACCTTGTGATGCCAAGTAGTTTGGCTTACATGCCTACAGTGGGGTGTTGCGGCCATGTGTTCTTTGGTGTGATTTAGTGGGATTTGCAACAACACATCTGGTTATACCATACTTTGCCATGTAAAATAGACTGTGTTGCAGTAGGACTCGTACCGGGTGTGGCTGCTTGTTAGGTGGTAGCTCTGCCCAATGCACACTATTGCTTACATCCCTGGGGCGGTCCAAATAGAACCACTCCAGCCAACACCTGCACTCCTAGGCCCATAATTACATACCCATAGTTCCCCCTCCGCACCTCCTCTACAGCACTCATCCATACACTGTGTGCAGGTCGAGTCTAAACACACCACTACACACTGCCCACTCTCCATTTCACGAGACCCATCCCATACGTTGTCTCGACCCATGGGTCATCAGGTTGTACCACCCTTGAAGTCCGGGTACATACATGCCCCACCTTGATAAGTTATTGCACGGGCTGCCTCCTATTACAAGACAATTTTTGGGGTGTTCCACAAGGGGAGCTCCTGTCTCTGTTCCAAGATTAGATTTAGCAGGTCCACTGTGCCCCCCCCCCCTCGGTTGTATCCTGCCTGTGGTTTGGGGAGCAGCGGATTGTTTGTGTGTTTGTATGTTTCCCCTGTCTGGCTGGGGGGTTGATGCTACGTGTTACACGTTTGTTGATTGGGCCCTTCACCCCCATTGGCACGGTCTATGAACATATGTCACATCACAGCTATATATCTGTGATATGTATGTATATATATATATATATATATATATATATATATATATATATATATATATATATATATATATATATATATATATATATATTGCTGTATATTTATCTAACGACATGTGGATATATGGGTGTCTGCATATGTACATATCCATATGTGGGCATTTATATATATATATATATATATATATATATATATATATATATATATATATATATATATATGCATGTCTATATATGTATACATTTGTACTACAGAGAGGGAGAGGTATATATCTGTTTAGTTATGGGTATATATATATATATATATATATATATATATATATATATATATATATATATATATATACACATGCACACACACACACATACCTCTACATATTTAGCTACATATCCTGTAATATTGACTGGTATTGCTGGATACTGTGTTTTGTGTGCATACCAGCCAACCTTGTGTACCATGTATGCTTTGCGATACCTACAACTAAATCCATTAGTGAACACGGAGTCACATGTGTAATCTGTTGTTAGTACCAGGAATACATTTGTCCCATGCGGGACAACCCAAACATTGAGTATTCAACTTTCGTCTACACCAAGAGTTACATAGGTACCCATGGCTATGTGCATGGACTACGGCGTGTGCCAGACCTAGGATACTTGGTTCGGGACAACATACGGGATGGGTCCTGAGGGTGGGAGGAGTGGAGGGGGGCCAATGTGTAGTAGTGTGGTAGCTACAGGCTGGTAATCAGGGTAGGGATGGTGGCTGCGTGTGTGCAGCGGGTGGGGGGAAGCGGAACTGTAGGTAATGACTGTATGGGTCAGGGATGGTCTAGGTTGGCTGGACCTGTACTGCTCGGCCCGCCTAGTGGGTGGGGGAGACGGGTATGTGATGTCAACATGTGAAACATAACAGAGGGCTAATTTAAATCTATATTTCAAGGACACACATACAATACAATGAGCTTATGCATGTGGACATATATGTTTCTGTTCATCTACCCTTGCTATCTATAGATGTCTGGCATATATACCTCTGTGGGTATATATATTTGCTTACATATTTCTAACTATGTCATTATATACCTAGGAGACATATATCTCACTAATAATATATGTAACTTGCTGGTATATGTGACATATAGATGTTGACATATATATGTGTATATATATATATATATATATATATATATATATATATATATATATATATATATATATATGTATATATCTCTGGATATATATATTAATATATATATATGTATATATATATATATATTTATATATATATATATATATATATATATATATGTGGCTACATCTATAAATATGTTGTATCCATTTAGATAGTAATATATTTGCACACACACGTCCATCTAGCTGTAGGTATACTTTCTCTCTACTGTTGCATGACTGGGCTGGGGTTATGTTTCTGACAACATAAGATTTATGCCTATCTGGCATGGCTTAGTGGTAAATCATTTTGTGTATGGTCTGCATGGTCCTGGGTTCTGGCCTTGCAGGAACTGTTTGTTTTGTTGCTGAGCATAACACCGGCTGTTGGATATTGTGTGCTTAAGGCCCTTTAAAGCGGTTTGTGTGGAGGTAAGCACTGCTAACTTCCAGTCACAGTGTCTTACACCCAGTTAGCTTCTCCTTTGCTTAATCTGTGTCAGCAGTGCTTAACCCCATGCAAACACACTTGCACATGCTTACTGGTGCTTGCATATGCTTACTTTTGCTTATCTGAGCTTACGCCTGCTTACTGCTGCCTTATTCATTATAGGTTCATAGATTCATAGGTAGGTACTAGGCTATCTGCCCGAGGGCATTTATAAGCCTAGCCAGAGTGTGTAGGCTTTCACCGCCCCATTGATTAATTAACTGATCTTCTGTCAAGCAGAGCCAATGCAGTGATCCCAGGGGTGTCATTTCTGTTACCCATCCACTCGTCAAGGTTTCTCCTGAAGAGTGTTAGTGAAGAGTCCTGCCTAATGTAGTTTGGAATTTTGTTCCAAAGCATGGAGAGTCTCTGTGACAGGAATCTAGCCCTCCAGCATGTTCTATTTATTGTTGTGGTGAGGTTTATCTTACTAGAGCGCGTGGCTCGCAGTGACTTGGATTTCTTTAGGTGGAGCATGTCCATCAGTTCTGAGTTGGGCATGGCTTTGTAAGTCAGGCAGAGATCACCTCTGAGTAAGCGATATGCCACTGAGTACAGCTGGAGTTTTTTCAGTCGGGCTGCATAGGACATATGTTTGAGGCAAGTAATCCTCTTGGTGAGGTACTTTTGTGGTCTTTCCAGCTGTTGGAAGTGTCTTGTGAGGTACATCCCAATTGGGGCATTGTACTCTATGATGGGTCTGGGTGATGAGCAGAGGGGCACTAAAACCTCTTTATTTCTAGATGCGAACCCTTTAGTAATTAGATGGGCCACATAGAAGGATTTCCTAACTACTTTGGCAATATGATTGTCAGTGGAGAAATTAGTATCTACCTGGGTCCCCATATCCCCCAGATCCCACTGTACTCATCCCTCATTAGACCCATTATAGAGTATAATGCCCCATTTGGTATGTACCTCACAAGACATCTGCAACAGCTGGAAAGGCCACAGAAGTACCTCACTAAAAGAATCACAGCCTAAAGCAGATGCCATATGCTGACCATCTAAATAAACTCCAGCTATACTCTGTGGCATATCGTCTAACATACAAGGCCATGTCAAACCCTGAGCTGTTGGACATGCTCCACTTAAAGAAATCCCAATCCCTCAGAGCCACATGCTCCAGGGATCTAAACCTTGTCATCACAATGAACAAAACATGCTGGAGGGATAGGTTCCTGACCCAGAGACTCCCTATACTCTGGAATAGACCGCCCATACATGTCAAGCAGAGCACCTCCTTAGCCCTCTTCAAAAGGAACCTTGATGATTGGATGGGAGATAGGAAATTCACCCCAGGGATTATGTCAGTCGCCCTGCTAGACAGGGGTCCAGAGAAGTAAATATTGTGGGAAGAAATATCCAGAGAGCTCTTATGGCTAGACTTGTATAGGCCCTAGGGCCGATAGCCTAGTACCAACCTATGAACCTATGAACCTATGAATCTCTTATTTCCTCTTCTGTATTAAGGGGACTGCCACCTATGTGGTAATTCATGGGTGTTTTGTTTTTTTCCCAAACGGGATGACTATGCATTTTTTGGCATTTAGCTTGAGGCCATGACTTTGACACCAAGTGTCCGTCTCAGTAAAGCCCTTTTGGAGGATGTCCATGTCAACCGGAGAGTCAATTATGGCTCCCAGTTTGTAGTCATCGGCGAACTTGGTTAGCCATCGTCCTCCTGTGTTTGTCTGTACTTCTGAGAAGTATATGCTGAACAGTAGGGGTACCAGGTCCGAGCCCTGTGGGTCACCACTTGTGACTGGTTTAGAGTCGGACCTGGAGCCCGCTATTCTTACTGTATGAGTTCTGTCTGTAAGCCAGTTGGCAACCCATCTTGTGATGTAGGGGTTTATGTTCAGACTGGTGAGTTTTTCTGTAATACCCGAGTGAGGAATGGTGTCGAAAGCCTTGGCAAGGTCATGGTAGGCTGTGTGAACCACCTTTCCCTCATCTATGGTCTTGGTGACTGTCTCAAAGAAGTCAACCAGGTTTAGTAGGCATGATCTGCCCTTAACAAAGCCGAAATGGGTTGGGTCAAGTGTTTGCAGGTTCCCAATGTCTTTGTTAATGAGTTCCATGATGATGCGCTCCATAACCTTGCAGACCAGGCTAGTCATGCTTATGGGGCGATAGTTGCCAGGGTCAGTTGTGCCCCCTCCTTTGTGGAGTGGGGTAACTGTTGCTGTGCACCATTCTATGGGCATGTAGCCTGTGGAGAGGTTGAGGTTGAACAGCGTGTTTAGGTGGGGGGGTTAGTTCATTTTGTAGTTCGTGCAAGATGCAGCCTGGGACACCATCTGGCCCCATTGATGCTGTGTTTTTGGCTTTTGAAAGGGCTGTTTTCACCTGTGCACCTGTGATTTCTGGGACACTACACTTTTCCAGTATTGTTGTGGGGCCCTTTTGGGGGTGAGAGGGGGGGTGAAGTTTGCAATGAATCTATCTGCCAGGATGTTGACAATATCAGTAGGTTCAGTATATTTTGTGCTATTTTGCACTAGTTCAATGCATATCTGCGAGTTGCCACTTAGATTGTTAACATAGATAAAGAAGGCTTTGTGGTTATCTTTTGAATCTTTGGCTATTTTTCTTTTGAAGTTAGCCATGGATGATTTTATGAGGGACCTTAGTTTCTTACTGATACTGATCGGGAATGCCTTTCCTTCTTGGCATTTGCTTTTTTTCTGAACTAGTTTCCTCCTTCTATTGTATAGTCTGTTTATGGCAGGGGTCCACCAGACTGGTTTCCTTCTCTTAGAGGAGTGAGTCTTGGTTTTGCTAGGGATGGCGTGACCCGTGCATCCTTGTAGGTGCTCATAGAGTGCATCTGTAAAGGTTTCTGCATCTTGGACAGTGTTATCCTTTAGCGTGGGAGCTGTGAAACTTACCGCCTGATACTTACTCTTCACATTTGCAATTCCTGCAATACTCATGTTCATAAAAATGTGTGTTATTTAGTGGGTTTTGCATTACAAATATTGCTTATACCATGCTTTGCCATGTAAAATAGGCTGTGCTGCGCTGGGACTCGAACTGGGAATGCCTGCTAGTCAGGCGAACGCTCTGCCCACTACACTATTGCTGACATTTTTCGTTTGCATATATCGTCCTTGTTATCCTCTTCAGCCTTTTAGGCTGCTTTCACCGTGGCTAGGCAATGGGCACACCTGCGCACCTATGGTTAGCTGTACCCGGTGCTTTAGACACCAATGCAGGGTTTTCTTCTTTTGATTTTTATGTCCTGTTGCTGTTGTACACATGGGGGACTGTTGGTGGGGATATGTGGACACCTATGAACGGTATCGCTCATTTATTTCCACTTTCTGCTGTTCAACATTGCAGGGCTATGTTTATTCTGAGGGCTCTGCTCTCAGACATGCCCCCTGCACTTGTACACGCTCCGTGTAAGCCTGGGGGCTCGGGCAGCACCTTCATTACTATGCATGGCGTGATGCCATCCTGCTCCTAAGTGGCCACTTCCGTGCAGGACTAGACTAGTCGCGCATGGAAGTTTAGTAAATCTGGGGGGTAGACTATTTAGTTTATTAATTTTTATGAAATTCAATCTTGAAAATAGTAATCTAACCATACCTCATAGACCTTTAGCATCTAGAACCTGAAAATCTTACTGCTTGCTGGTAGGATCTCATATAGTAGTGAGTACAATATATACATGGCTTGTTCTCATAACAAAAAACACCAAAACTAAATGATGATTCAATATCAAGTGATTATGGTGCAAGTATTTTAAAGAACTATCATTTACTATTGATGTCCATAAAGGAGGATGCTTTGCTTTTAATAAATGCACATTCACAAACTGCAAATACCTACACCATAAAAATTGCATTTATCATATAGGAACAGAAAATAACATCAACAGGTAGTAAAATGTATTAATTTGCCAGAGACAGCTAATATATCTTTTCTCATTAATGTTACTGTGTAAAAGTTGACATACAACTACCACCCTTCCCCACCAAATAAAAAGAAATCTTTAATACATGGGATTTCATTTGCTTCTCAGTATATCTTTTTTAGTAAAACCAGCAAGTATACAATTCCTACTGATTTTTCAAACAGATCAAATAAATTGCTGTCTTATTGTGCCTACATTGTATCTCCATTACTTTTCTTTTTAAAAGATATAAGGGATTATAAAGGCATTTTGTGATAAAACACAAATGCTGAAATGCTTGGATTTATGCATTCTTTGTCCTGAAATGTGAAATAGGCTCAAGTTTCAGCAGAAAATTACATTTCATGATGAATATTATTTCTTTTGTTGTGCATCCCATGAACAGTTAAGAAAAAATGATTCTGTAGCTGCCAGTTTCAAACTCCTTAATAAACCTGGCTTAACTAATCAATTGCAATGTTTACACCATCAAGGCCACTGTGCAAGAACAGTTGGTGAGCTCAAAAGAATATTGTCAGAAGCTGATTAATTAGTGTTTGATGTTGTCTTTTTCATCCTTGAAAGGATTAACCTTCTATGATAGGAAAATATCTTCACTCCAGAATTATCTGCTTCTCAGAAAGGAAATATAAATCTAAGAAACATGAAGGCAGCTGAAGCAAGATTTTCCCCTAAAACAAACAACGTGACATGATCAGAGATAAAATGCCTTATGCTGGGAGAGTGTTTGGCACATGAGTTCTGCAGAGGGCATTTCTTTAGATAAAATAAACAAAGACAATTTTTGTAGTGATAATTTGGAAATTCTACCACGTACTCAGGAATGCAAATATTTCAATATTGGCTAAACACTATGAGAGTTCTGTAACAAAAGTGTTCACCATATGGCATTCCTGGCAAAAACCACATGAAGATAAGCAAACAGAGACACTAATTTAAACATAACATAGCTAGTTTATTAGAGGAGTCCCCTAGAAAGCATACCCCAGCAGATAATTACTGTATCACAAACTGCAGTTTATATTTCCAGTTCAGCAGCACAGAGGGTAGATGGAGGCATTTAGTTATCCTCTTGTATCATGTTCCAGAAGGTTCATAGTGCTAATACAACCTTGTGACAATAGTTTGATATAAGGCATATGTTTCATTCTTTGTATATTTTTTCTGTTTGCTGCTTCATGCTTTTAATTTAGAGAACTGTTCCAGATCCTACTAAGGCAAAGAAAAACAAAGCAACCAGTTATACTAGATTATATATTTTTTGCAACTCCTGAGGGCGATAAGATGCACTCCTTTTGAAATAGTGGAAACACACACAATAGATGTAGCAAAATACAAATTCATTCAGCAAAAAACCTAAACGACTAATGTTGTACAGGCAGACAGCACAGTAATGTTAAGTAAACAACAAATAAGAAATAGACACAAATAGTTGAAGAAGTCAAATAGATGTACTAGAGGGAAATGGAAGCGAATAAAGCTGAAACTTCAAAAACAAAGCAGATTGACAGAGTCTACAAGCAAAGGCAAAGATGCAGTCTCACCCCTTATTGTAAGAAACTCACAAGAATGCAAATGAGAATTACAACTAAACTAAGGTGTCACCTGAACTGACAAAAGCATAGTATGCACACAGAAGTAAAAACAGTATTGAGAGTGGCAAGAAAAAGTGAATTGGTGCCCATCCAGGTGAAAGTGGACACCTTAATTGTTCATTAAAGGGGGCAAAAAGGGAAGAACAGGCAAGCAAGATAATGTAATGCTGCTAGCAAACAGAGAATCAAACAGTGGGACACTTAAGGTAAAGCAAGTTGGATAGGGTATTTTTTAGGAGTAAAAGACATTTTGCATGTGTGTGTGTGTGTGTGTGTGTGTGTGTGTGTGTGTGTGTGTGTGTGTGTGTGTGTGTGTGTGTGTGTATATATATATATATATATATATATATTATACCTGTGTTCCATAACTGATCTTGGTTAGATGGTCATTATTCACAGAGTGAGTCTATGATCAGCACTGACTGCCACTGTCCATGATGAGCATAGGTGCTACCTCCAAAGTGAATTTATGGTCTTCCATATAACTGTCTAGGTTGCTCTTGAATAGGACTATTGAGGAGCTCTGCTTCACATGACTTGGGAGTTTATTTCAGAGAAGAGGCAATCTCTGGGAGATATATCTGTCTCTCCAGCATGTTCTGTTAATGTCACAGGCTAGGTTGAGATCCCTGGAGCAAGTGACTCTTGTCCTATTTGATTTGTGGATGTGCAGCATTTCCATTAGGGCAAGGTCAGAGATTGCTTTGTAGGCCAGGCACAAGTTGCATCTCAGCAGCCTCTAGGTTGCAGAATACAGTAACATGGCTTTCAGTCTTTCCATGTAGGTTATGTTTTCTCTTGGTGAGAAACCTCTGTAATTTCTTCTGCTGTTGTAGGTGTCTGGTGAGGTACATGCAAAAGAGAGAATAGTACTCTATTAGTGGCCTGGTAAGGTTCGCGTACAGAAGAGTTAAAATATCCTTAGGCTTGGATGTAATGACCTTAATTATGAGATGTCCAATGCAGAAGGCTTTTCTTACCACTGTGGATACATGGTGATTGAAGTTCAGATTTCTATCAACCTATGTTCCCAAATCTCGCACCACTGGATTTGACCTTGGGGGGGGGGGGTGGTACTGTCAATATTGTAATTTGCAGGGACTTCCTCTTTGACAAAGGGGATAATAATATATATATATATATATATATATATATATATATATATATATATATATATATATTTTTTTTTTTTCTTTTTGCATTTAGTTTTAGTCTGTGGCTTTGGCAGCAATCATTTGTCTGTGTTAGCCCCTTTTGTAATATATGGGCGGCCACAGTGGTGCAGTGGTTAGCATTGCCATCTCACAGCTAGAGGTTCTCCGGTTTGATTCTCCACTGGGGTGCCTTCTGTGCAGAGTCTGCATGTCCTCCCTGTGGTCTCGTGGGTTTCCTCCAGGTGCTCCAGTTTCCTCCCACATCCCAAAGACATGCAGTAGATAAATTGGACACTCTACATTGGCCCTAGGTGTGAGTGTGTGCATGTGTGTGCCTTCTGTGAAAGGTTGGAAGTCGGGCTGGCAACTCGACACTGTAAAACTCCACTGCCAATCATGAGCGGACAGATGATCCACTGTGGTGACCCCTAACTGGGAAAAAGAAGAAGAAGCCCCTTTTGTAATATGTTAACATCATTTGGGGACTCAGTGATTGCACCTAGTTTGAATCATCAGCAAACTTAGTAAACTACAGGCCATCTACTTTCACCTTTATTTCTGATAAATAGATTCCAAACAGCAGAGGGCTCAGCACAGATCCTTGTGGTGCACCACTGGTATCTGGTCTACTGGTGGAGGTGGAATCCCCCAACTTCGACAGTATGCAGTCTGTCTCTGAACCCATTGGCTACCCATCTAGCAAGGAATGGGTTAATCCCCAGCTGGAAGAGTTTCTCAATGATACCTGAGTGTGGGGATTGTGTCAAAAGCCTTGGCAAAGTCAAGATAGGCAGTATGTACTGTTTTGCCTTCATCCAGGGCTTTGCTGCCATTCTCAAAGAAGTCCTCAGGATCAATAATCATGCTCTACCCTTAATAAAGCCAAACTCGGTCGGGTCAGGAGTTTGAAGGTCATCTATGTCCTTGTTGATAAGGTCCATGATGATTCTTTCCATGGCCTTGCAGATAAGGCTGGTTAAGTTTATGAGTCTATAGTTTTCAAGGTTGGTTGATGGACTCCCTTACTGCAAGTAGATTACAGTTGCTGTTCTCTACTCTGCTGGAAAAAAGCCACTGCTCAGGTTGAGGTTGCAGAGAGTGCCAAGTGGTTCTGCTAGGTCTTGTTTTAGGTTGTTTAGTAAGCAGCCTGGGATGTTATCTGATCTCACAGAGGCTTTATTTTTGGCCTTGGACAGGATGGATATGATCTGCTCTTTGGAGATGCTAGGTAGAGGACTAGTGTCAGGTATGCTTTGGGCTATGACTGGTGGGGACAGGGAGTGAAGTTTGCACCAAATCTGTCAGCTAGCAGGTTGGTAATTTCTTCTGGTTCAGTATGAGAGGTACCGTCCACTCTACCTTCGGCACATAACTGGGTGTTCCCTTTTAGATTTTGGATGTAGCTAAAGAATGCCTTGTGATTATCCTCAGCTAGGAATGCTAATTTAGCTGTATAGCTCCACAATAATGTCACACTCTATAAACTTACAAGTGAAAACACAAAACCCAGGTACTAAATGTGGACACCAACTTTAATGAAGTGCTTTTCGTCCAACCAATTTGTTGTACTTCTTCAAATACATTTAACAAACTGACTCTGAATTTTAAATACCATTTTAAAATCACATGATCAAGGTCTTAAAGCAATATTATTCATCTAATAATAAGCTTCATGCAATTAAATAAAAATTAATTTAAACGTATATATTCAAACATTCAGCATCTATAAATAAACTTCACACTCATTCATATACAGATAAAAGACATTTTAGCCACTCTAATAAATCATTAAATAAAAATATTTTCATTAAATACAATATTATAATAATAAATACCCTATTTTTTATGTATATATTTTAATTTTGCAGCATTATATACATGCATATATGTGTATACACATATATATATATATATATATATATATATATATATATATATATATATACACACACACACAGACCTTGATCATGTGATTTTAAAATGGTATTTAAAATTCAGTCAGTTTGTTAAATGTATCTGAAGAAGTCCAACAAATTGGTTGGATGAAAAGTGCTTAATTAAAGTTGGTGTCCACATTTAGAACCTGGGTTTCGTGTTTTCGCTTGTAATTTAGCTGTATAACTAGATTTAAAGGACTATATACAAGATATCTGATTTGCTTGTTCAAGCTGTGGAGGGTATTTTTCTTCTGCTGAGTAACTTCCTTCTTGCTCTTAGCTTTGATCCGGTCAGTAACAGCCAAGTCTATACAGTTGTTTAGGTGGTTATACAGGGCATTTGTGTACTCCACTGCATAGGAGTCATTGTTGGCTGCGTTAGCAGGGTGTTTGAAACTTTTTATATCATCATCTAGTAGGCTGTAGTTTGCTTTGGAGAACATTTTCAGGTTTTTTTTTTGTTTGTTGTTTGTTTTTTGTTTTTTTTTTTTTGCTCCTGTGGGGGGTGTCAGGTCTGATTGTTACTTCAAATGAGACAGATTTATGGTCTGACCTTACCAGGGAAGGCAACATACAGGGGGTAGTGCAGTGACCCCCTCATGATGGTGAGTACTAAGTCTGGGACATTTGAGCCCCTTGTTGGGGTGCAGACTAGATGTTGCAGGGCAGTTGTATTGGCAAAGTCCAGGAACCTCAGGGTGAGCATGTTTGTGTTCGTGTATGTCACCCAGTTGGTGAAAGGATAATTGAAATCACCCACGGCCAAAGTGTTTGGTTGTATAGTGAATGACTGTAGTAAGTCCAGGAAAGCAGTGTCCTTCTCTTGGTTCATGGTGGGGGACCTGTAGCTAGCAATGATGTGATTGGGTGCTTTAGCTATAGTTAGTTGGACCTGGAGTAGCTCAGGACAGTCATACTGTTTAACCAGTCTCAAGGTGTATTTGACTTTAACGAAGATGGATACACCTCCACCTTTGGTTCTTTCACACACATTTTGTGGTCTGAATGTGTGGAAGGCATTGTAGCCTTGCAAGGTCAGGGTGCTATCTGCGGCATTGAACCCTGTCTCAGTGACTGCACAGATATCAGCATCTTCCATGGTGAAGATTGCTTCCAGGGAGTGCAGTTTCCTGTTTAGGCTCCTAGCATTAAGCAGCATAACCTTGAGTTTGTTTTGAATGGATTTTTTTTACATTGGAAATTTTGTTGTTTTGACATTGCCTAAAAAAGGCACTATGGGGGAGACAAGTGCCTTTGCCAGTATCCAAAAACTTAGAGGAGACAGGTAAAGACCATCTCTGGCAAAGAAGCATGGTCTGACAACCATGTCTTCCCAGGCTGACAGATACTGGATGGCCCTGGGTTGACACCAGAAGCTAAGACAGTTGTAGAGGTCAATCATTTACACCAACGTGTACTATGACAGAGTCATAGTGGTAATTGTAGTTGAGTGACTTGAGTGCTTGCGTGATTTGACAGATCCTGTCACCTCACAGGCAGCTGACCGACACCTTCTCCTTGTCCAGCCTGGTGTGGGGGACATCTGTATGTCTCACTATGGAGTCGGCTATGACCAGGACATTTGGCTTTGAGGTGTTTTGCCTTACGGGCTTATTTGCTGAGATACCAGTATGTGTGTTATGTGTAGTGGATTATATTTGCTTTGCAGTGTGTGCAGGCAGTTTGCACTTGGGAGGTCTCTAATCTTTTGGTAGGCTTCTATTAAGTACCTTTGCATATCTGAGTTTAAGTGTTGTGACTTTGTTTTGTGTGAGAGGTGATGTGCATGTGTTGTCAACCTGTCTGATGTCCAGATTTTTGTTATGCGAGAGAATTTATTCCAAATTCATATTGTAATTACATCTCTCACATATTGTATTTGTTTGTTTTAGGAGTAAATGGTTGTCAGTATACATGAGGCAATTACTACATTGCCTCAGGATGCCCATATCAATCAGACTGGATGCAGAAATGGTTGGAAACTGACTGCCTATTATGGCAGGTTTTTACTGTAACTGCTATTGGGGAGTGGGCTAGTTTGACCAGAATTTGCCCTAGGATTAACAAATAACAGATGTCGAGGAGTACGTTGTCAGGTTCAGTCACACTAATGACAATGTTCAGCCACACATTGTCAACACTCATGTGTGACTAAATGAACTGCAATGCATGTTGTGTAAAAGGCAGTTTGTGCAAATGATGGACTGGGTGACTTCCAGCTTAGTCAACAAAGGTAAGTGGCTTTTGTGACAGGGCTGGAAGATTTTGTGCAGGTGTGTATTTTAGGGTTAGAGTAGGGATTAGGTAAGAGGATAAATTTAGGGTACATGCAAGAGTGTGTATGCATTAGGGTTAGGGGAAGGGTTAGGTAAAGGGATATCTCTAGTGTATGTGTGAGCGTGTTTGTTTTCGGGTTAGGGTAATGGTTTGTTAATGGGATATATTTAGTGTGTATGCTAGTGTGCATGGGTTGGGGTTAGAGGAAGGGTAAATAAGGAGATAGGTTTAGTGATGTATGGGGTGAGTGTGTTTACATAGTGATTGTCCTAGATGTCTTGTGTAGTTATAGTGCTAAGGAAAGTTTTTTTTAAGGTAAGTTACACAGCAGGGTCAGGGACAGGGTTAGCATGCATTATTAAGGTGGAGCATGGAGTCCCTTTGTAGAACACTACCCTTATTCTGACAAATTTGAGCTGAATGTGTGGATTGGTTATTGGTAGTACATCAGAAAAGAACATTTGTATAATTTTTCTGTGTACCGAGTATCGCAGACTTTTGCTGATGATGTAATCTATTGTTGGCATGTTTTGGTCACTGTTTTTTGTGTCATTCATTTAACATATCACCCATTGATTATGTAATTATATATAAATATATATTAAATATTTATGTATTAAATAAATTAAATTAGATTTAGATATACATACAGAGAGAGGGGTAAATACACAGGCAGCAAGGGAAGACATACCCACATACATAGGCAAACAGAATGAATATGGAAACAGAGGGTGGGAGGACATGAGAGATATATAGACAGATAAATAAAAGGTAGATGAATGTTTGGTGATAGGAGTGGGTGCAGGTAGTCTGTTAGCCACTGCCTAGTCAGGATGTATATTACTAGGACTTTGTAAGTGGTGGTCCTGGATCTGAGTGGCCTGTAGCAAGAAACAAACTTGCCTCTTGTGGTTTGGTTGCATAGGCCAGCTGGCCCAGTGAGTCTGCTACTCTTTCCGGGGGGAGGGGTTGCTGGATGGTGTGTCATTGTTATGCCAGCTGCAGCCTACACCAAGAGCTCCAGTTGTGCACAACCAGGGCTGGTGAATGGAGCAGGCTGCGTGCCTGGTATAGGCCAGAAGCCTTCCCAAAATGGACAGACCCTCCCTGCTCATAATTCTCAGCTAAACCCACAGGTAGAGTGGCAGCAGGTTATGGCTGAAGCTCCTGCTGTTCATATAGACCAGGAAGATTTGCCAAAGAGAGACCGAATTGGGAAATCTGACATTAGTCTGTCTGAACCTGATATAATATAGCAGATATAAGTCAGGAGAAGACATAGGATACCACCAACTGTACTGTGCTTGAAGTCTCTGCTGCCTCCAGTTGCAGCTGGTGGTATTCTCTGTATGAGAAATCCGAAATCTCAAAGGAAGCACCAAGATCTGTTCAGAACTGGTGGTCAAGGACATCACATACACAAATTCTGTAGATATAGCCAATCTACTGGCTGACAGATTCAGGGAAAACTTCTCCCCTCTGTCTCCCTCAATCAGTAAATAAGGACATCCCCAGTATCTGCCCCCAACCCTTAACTCCAGAGAACAGGTCATCACTGCCCTCCCAAAGGCAAAAAATACAGCCTCCATGAGACCCGATAACATCTCTGGCTGCATCCTACATGAACTCAGGCATGAACTTGCAGCACCATTAGGCACCCTATTCAACCAAAGCCTGAGTACTGGCTTTGTCCCAGCTGAGTGGAGGAGTGCCACTGTCATCCCTTTACACAAAGGTGGAGAATCCACTGATCCAGGAATTTATAGACCCATCAGCCTAACTAGCCTGATCTGCAAGGCCATGGAATGGATTATCATGGACCTCATTAATAGGAACATCGGCAACCTCCAAACACTCAACCTCGCACAGTTTGGCTTTGTCAAGGAGAGGTCATGTCTGTTAAATCTGGTCAACTTCTTTGAGACAGTCACCAAAGCCATGGACGAAGGGAAGACGACGGTGCACACCGCCTACCTTGACCTGGCCAAAGCCTTCGACACTATTCCCCACTCGGGCATAGTAGATAAAATCTCTCAACTAGGCATCAATCGATATGTTACCAGATGGGTAGCAAACTGGTTCACTGATAGAACCCTCCTAATCAAAATAGGGAAAGCCACCACAATCAGTCGACTCGTAACGAGCGGCGTACCTCAAGGATCAGTCTTGGGGCCTCTGTGCCTCTGTTATTCAGGAATATACTTCTCTGAGATGCAGGCCAAAACCAGTGGACTATGGCTGACCAAGTTTGCAGATGACTGTAAGCTGGACACAGTCATCAATTCCTCAGGTAATATGGACGTCCTCCAAGAGGGTCTCACCCAAACATACGACTGGTGCCAGAAACATGGCCTCAAGTTGAATGCCAAAAAATGCATCATCATCCTCTTTGGGGAGAATGACATCCCCACATATTATCACATTAATAACAATGTCCTAAGTACACAATCAGTAGTGAGGGATTTGGGCACCCAAGTTGATAGCAACCTGACTTTTGACCACCATGTTGCTTCCATTGTATAGAATGTTTTCTACATGGCCCACCTCATAAGTAAGGGTATCTCATCCAGGGACAAAGAGGTCATAAAATCCTGTATTCTTCCCTTATAAGGCCAATTATTGATCACAACTTCCCCTTTGGCATGTATCTTGCAAAGCACATGCAGCAGCTGGAAAGACCACAGAGATTCATCACCAGGAGAATCCAGGGCCTCAGACATCTACCCTACACAGATAGGCTAAAAGCTCTATCCCTCTACTCAGTTTCATACAGACTCCTCAGGGGTTACCTCTGTTTGGCATATAAAGCAATCTCAGACCCACCTTGATGGGACTGCTGCATATCCACAAGTCAAGCTCCAGTCAAGCAAACTGTCCGCATGACCTTAACCTGGTCTGTGATATCAATAGGACTTGTTGGCAGGACAGATTTTTTTTCCCAGAGACTCCCCCATTTGTGGAATAGACTCCTTCTCCATGTCAGGCAAAGTACTTCATTATCCCTTTTTAAGCACAACCTGGATAACTGGATGGAAAACAGAAAATACATCCCTGGGATTCCACCTGTGTACTTCCTGGACAGGGGCTTTGGGATCTGACTTGTCTAAACATGGGCTAAACTCTTGGCTAGGCTTATAAGGGCCTCAGAGGCAATAGTCTAGTAACCTCCTATGACCTATGCTCCTATGATGCTATGTTTTGCCTGTGCTGAGAGGCAAAAGGGAAAGGTAAGCAATGAAATAACTGATACAGGTGTGGGATACGCAAATGACATTACAACTATATATCTCAAAACACACATGTGAAAGTGAGCAGAAGCCTGAAATGTTTCCTAAGGCCCAATGCAGAACTACAGCAAGATACATGTGCAATGAAGCAGCAAACAGTCAGGTTCCCACATTGCAGGACAGCAGTCTACACTACCACAATTATTAACAAATTAGCAGTGGAAGCTACACCAGTACATTTAGTTGCAGTAAAGTGGACACAAATATAGTGAGCATACTTAATACAATGGTGAAGATAATGGAAATGGTGCTCAGAATGCCCACGGGTCTCTGACTTGTGTACAGTCCAACAAAACAACTCAGTAAAACAACAGAACAGCTGCCACGAATGGCATACACAACAGGCAAGTCAGATTAAATAAAATCTGAGAATCAGGACGTCATCTATTACAAACAGAAAAGAATATTTATTAAATGCAGTCTTGTACACAATGGATATGGTAAGTACTTGCTATGCATCCCAGAATGTCCTTGCCTAACTCCTGCTTCCCAAGAATGGAGATTTCCAGGTCATCATATTACTGGCTGCACTGCTTTCTGGAATGTAGGCTGTCAGTTGCCTTGGACAGCAGTACTGCCAGGCTGTACCAGGCATCCACCTTCCTGAAAGGACCTGTGCTTGGGCCCAGCAGCCATTAATTGAACAAGCTGTGCATGAGGTAAAGCATAATTTTGCTCTCCTTTAAATACCAGACAAGTGTCATCTGTGAGACACTCACATTGGCAGCCATCCCCATGAATGCATAGAAAAACAAAATGGCAGTATGAGAATCATGCCCTATAAGGAACTCTGAATCACAAGCAAAGGAGCACCATAACTTGTCAAAGATGTGTAACACATGTACACCTGAAAGTTGCATGCTCAAGCAGGAATGCAAGTGGTATGCAGCTGAATACATCTACACCTCATGTTACCACTACACGTCTGTGAAACATATTAATTCATATGGTGCAAATAACTACTAGCTTGTGATTTTTATGAGCCTCAGCCATTATGGACACTAAAACATACTTTAAGGAAAAATGAGCAGACTTACTTAGGCAGCTTGAATCACCTTCTGGTATCACAGAAGTAGCAAAGGCATAGGACACAGCCCACAAGAAGTACACAGAGTTCTACATTAGCCTGTTAAGAAATATGTAGATGCATGGCTTGGATATGGCTCTCTCCTCTAGTTGCTACTATTAGAGTGCCATCAGTAATACTACAAAATAGGAAGAATTCATGTAAAGAGGAGAAGTTGTGTGACACGCTCCCAACAATAAAGGGAAAATTTACACAAAAGCATTCAGAGGCACCTGCAATTTAGCCCCCTCTGCCTCTTTAGGACTCTAAACACTTTAGGTGGATACATAATACTAAAAATTGGAGGAATTCAAGAACAAATGAAGATATTGCTGCTTCAGTGTGACACACCCCCAACAGTGAAGGGAAAAGTTACACAACAGCATTCAGAGGAACATGCAATTTACCCCTCTCAGCCTCTTTACTGCTCTAAATAATTTGTGTAATTGTAGTAGCTGTTGTTTTTGTAACCTGTTTCATAGAGTACAAGTATTAAAAATATTGCCACTGCCAAGGCTGCATGTACAAAGGACATGCAGACATGCATTGCTTACTTGTGTTTTTACTGCTGTAATCTCCCCGTGTGGGCTTCTTTCATGTTTAAGCATCCTTGAGCACCCAGTAATACATCATTGCAGTTGCACTGCTCCCACTCCGCAGAGTTTGCCTTATTGCTAGTTTATAGTGGTGTACCTTCACGTTTAGTTTCTGTCTTTTAGAAGCCACAGCAAAACTTTGATTCAGGCCGTTTGTTTACTTTTGTTGGGCTGGATGTGCAGATTTACTGGGTTTGAACAGATCCAGACTGGTTGTCTCCCATTAACATGGTGTGTGTGGCCTACCTTGCTCCCCTTCCCCCACTCCCTGATCCACACATTTATTTCCACTGTTCTCCCACTTTTTATTGACATCACAAACCTGCTTAAAGAAACAGCTACATATCAGGACAATTTTCACAGATTCACCAACCCCATATCATCCATCACAATCCGCACTGATTCACTCACTCATTGTCTCCTCTGTTAATGCAGCATCCACCACAGTACTTATGTCATTCTCGTTCCTACTCAGTCACTCTATGACTGCCCAGTAAATTTCCTCCCTTCCTTCCCTTTGCACTACTGCACTCCCTCCCTTCTGATCTAAAAACTCAACTCTTCCTTTCCCAACCCATCTATAAACAACCTTACTTCATCTAATTAATTTTTACTCCTGACTTCACACCATCTCCTCCTCTTTTCTACTTTATCACATTATTTTTATTCATACTCAATACTGTAAATTCCTGTCTTTGATTCTCAACTCTCTGTGTATCCTGCATCTTATACAGCTCACTATTCACTCTCTTGGACAGTCAGCTGTGGCTATCTCACTTCTTATCCAGCACACTCGCTACTCTTATCTCTCTCACCTTTACCTAACATTAACTCTTACAGATCTTCGTGTCTAAGATTAGATTATACCTTCGTTAGTTACCTATCTCATCACAACTAAACATGCTATTCACTAGCTTAACTACTCTACTCTATGTCGTCTACTATTTAACTCTCCTCATATCCTAACAAATCACGCTTACACTCAAAATTTTCTCAACTAACTTAAGCATCCTTTTAAATCATTTTATCCAAAATTCCTCACCAGAAATTGCTCCACATCTATTTAGCATTTCATCTACTCTTTACTTTAAATACAAAATTAATACTTCTCTCCACTGCTACCCCAGAACAAAGTAAAACATAAAAACAAAATTTACCATTATAAAACCACTTTACTCTCTCCAGCATTCTTCAAAAATTAAACTATGTGATGACATACACCCAAACCCAGGCCCTCCTTCCATCTCTATCCCCCTCTCACTCACATCCCCTCTGGTTACTCTAATAAATCCTAGCAACTAAACTTCACCTCCATAAATATACATAGCATTTGTAATAAAATCACTGAACTGCATGCCTGGATCTTTTATTGCAAACCAGATATTGTTGACCTTCTTCCCCAGGATACAGCATCATTAGGGTTGACAGGTTAAACAAACAACTAGAGGAGTAGCTATCATTTACCCTAATACAAATAAAGTTTCTCCCACAAAAACTCTGCCCAAATTCAGTAATTCAGAGCTACTTATCTCCAACATAAAATTAAATGACAGCAGACTCCTTTGGATAATTGTTCTACATATCCCCCAGAAACAATGTATCCACCCTTGAAGACATCCTTTTCTGGATCTGGATTCTGGTCTTTGATCCTTGGCTTGCAATTAATCTGCATTAAGAACCCTTCCTGACTCCCTTAGTAAACATTGTCCTACATATGCTATCAGACATATTACTCACCATGGCAAATAACATGTATACAAATACATGAAATTGCTCAACGTTTAACCCAAGATCATTTTAGCTGCTCTTAACTAATTTGACTGGGCTATTCTAAAAGCCTTGCCACAAAATGGTGAAGCAGAAATGTTCAATTTGACTTTCTTAAGCATCCAAAACAGCCTTGCACCAGTACGTAGGAAGAGAGTAAAATCTAACCTTGTCCCTCGGCTTACTAATCAGAGTAGAAGTCGTATGCAAAATAGAGACAAGGTATGAAAACAGTGGCAGAAACTTAAAATTCAAAAAAAACTGCTTACTTTTAAGAAGTTCATAACATTAACAAAAAGCAAGCCAACCTTGATAAGGACCAGTACTATTCTGATTTACAAAACAACAGTATAGATAACCAAAACAAAATCTAGTATTCCATTAAACAAATTTTACATCTAGGAGCTAACAATGTCCTTATCCCTTGTCCCAATAACTCCCCTTAGAAACAGCCGCCAAGTTTATCCCCTTGTCCCAATAACTCCCCTTAGAAATAGCCACCAAGTTTATCGAATATTTCATTGGCAGCATAACTGCCCTCGCCAATGAATCCATTCCTGACTTTCCTGAATAATGTCTATCCCCATCCAGTAATATCCCACCCTCACATTAATACTAGTTGTTACCCCTTTCATAAAAAAAGTTTTTATTCAAACTTAAACCTGCTCACGCTCTGCAGATAATACAGAATTGTTGCTGATGCCATTGCATGTCCAGTCTCCATCCTTATAAACAGATCAGTAGAGAAATCTTATATTCCTGCCATCTGGAAACATACCATATCATCCTGCTCCACAAAGATGACCTTTCTGCTCAGATATCTAATTCCAGAACCACTGCCATTTTGTCCCCCTCTCAAAAATATTGGAAAAATGTATTCATAAACAACTACTCCCCCATCTCTTAAAGGAACAATTACTAATGAATACACAACATGGTTTTAGACCTGCCCACATTTTACTGACAACAAAATTAAAGCTACAGATGCAGGTAAACTCATATCTTCCTTGTTCCTAGACTTATCAAAAGCTTTCGACACTGTGTCTAATAATAAAAAAAAAAAAAAAAAAAAACTCTTTCTACATCTGGCAGAAACAGTTGTCTCACAGCCTGCTCTTCAGTGGTTTGATAATTATGTGCCAGATTACTACCAGGCAGGCAAATGTAATTCTTCACATACCCTTTATATATCCACCACTACTGGTGTCCCATAAGGCATTATTCTTGGTCCTGTTCTATTGAATATCTTATAAACAGTCTTCATACTTCTATACAACAGATACACCTTGTACAGTATGCAGATGATTCCAACCTTATCTGCTTCTCAGACAATCTAGAAAATCTAGAAAAAAGATTGCACAGCACAATCTAGAAGATCTAGAACAAAGATTGCACAGCACACCTTTAATTCTATTGAAAATTCCTTCTTAGTCCAAATAAAACCAAATTCTTTTTATTTTTCACCAAATAACTTAACCATGAGACACATAACCTTAAAATCACTTCCCTAAACAATATCCCAATTTAATTAGTGCACCACACAAAACTGCTGGGGGTTACAATAGATGATAACTTCAAATATGACTGTCACATACAAATGAATATAAAAAAAATCACAAAATATTAGGAATGTTATGCAGAGCCAAAAAAAAATCCTTGCTGCATCCACAAGAGTCACTTTTGTCACTATATAACTATCCCCCTCTCTATTATAGTCTTCCCCCATCTTTACTAACCTTCAGGCCACCCTGAAATCTAAACTTGAACAGTGTCACAACAAGGAAGTTAGATTTGCTGCTAATATTATTCACAGAAGATATCACTGCTCTGCACTAAAACCTCTAAATTAACTAGAATTATTCTGGCTAAATTATACCCAACTTCTCTTAACACATAAAATTGCATTTAATCCTACCTCATGCCCAGGTATATGTACAATTCTTCACCACTATCTCTGAAATTATCACCTTCAATCTTCTGACAAAAATCTACTTGGGATCCATAAACCTTACAAAAACTGCAGTCAAAGTCTGCACACACTCTGTGTAGCCAAAGTCTGGAATACAATCCCTATGCCAACCAGGCAATACATAAAATTATTTTATTTAAGCTGCAACTAAAATAATTTATCTCAAACTCCTGGCTTTGCACATGCTGATCTCCTAGCTAACAGTTTCACCTCCTATCAGTCCTTTTCCTTGTTTTTAATTTCCTTTACTCTTAATCTTGCTTTTACTCTTTATTTCTCCTGTCTCCCATATCTACTCCACTTATTACTGCTAAGAAATACTTATTTCCCACTCTCATCCATTGGATGTCTTACTCTGAGATATGCTTTGTGACTGAATAATAAACTCTCACACTGTTGTATTTAACTTGTTTTAGTGATGGCATATGTGCATCATTCTACGTCATAGGTGTATTACTTTTTGTATTAATCTATGTATTTACAGTATATTGTAATATGATATCAAGTTTTATCTATATATATATATATATATATATATATATATATATATATATATATATATATATATATATATATATCTTCTATTCTTTTATTTATGGAGTTTTCTGTCCGGGCCTATGCTGAAAATGGATAAAAATATCCAGTCCCAGTAAACAAATAGCAATAAACAAATAAATAAATAAGTATGAGCAGTTTCACATACAAGTTAATATCTCTCTTATGAATACTCCCTGTAATGGAATTATTATTAGAATAACATTACTGGTCATGGGTGCTCACACTATAACAGATACCTACAGCTATATCCTGCAGTCTTGCACCTATTTACATACACACTACACACCTAGCAGGGGTGGGGAGCCCACTGACACAGGACATCCACCCTCTCCCTATTCAGGCAAACCTAGCCTTTTTAACATCAGAATCTGTAACTACATTCACTCATTTACCTGTTTACGTACACCTACTCAGGCATGCAGTCCTAGGTTGCATACAGAAATGCTGAGGTACCCATAATGTACTCACCCTAGTGTAGACATTACCTGCCATGCCATCTTGTTTTCATTGTGATATAGTAATGTCCATGCACTCACACAAGCCTTTCCAATCTAAATTGTCCTGTCCCTCTAGGTGTATACGTATTCCTAAGTTGACAAATTGCAAAGGTTGGACAAGCTCACCTCTACAGAGAGACATATCCTGCTACAGGAACTCAGAGCACATGGCAATTGTTGTTTTGGAGAAAGATACCACCAACCCTATGTGACTATCTTTGAGCAACAACGGTGCCTGATTTCAGTAGGACATGCACCATACATCAGTGTCAAAATGTATGAACAGCATACATAGGGCCTCAAAGAAGGTATAATATGATGCAAAAAGGACAGTGACAAGGGTGTTCCTCTGTTAGACTTTACATTCACAAAGGAAGAAACATTTCTGGCAGCCCTGCATGGTGATGTTGATGAAACCAGCATCTTACCTGGAAGTAAAGACACAGGCTCCAGGAGTGGACAAATGTCATGCATCTCACATGGAGAAGAGCTAGGTATTTACCAGGCTGCACTAAGCCTGCTGTTCCTAAGAGTATACTCACACAAGGGTGGTTATAATAACTACTGCCTCTGTCTTTCATAGGTACATTGGGCATACAGAATTAGGGATCTGCTGCCACAGGTAGATGTTGTATGTACAACTATGAGAATAGAGCTGTCAGTAACATACACACCATCAACATGGGGATTATGGTTGGGCATTTGCTGCAGTAGCGCTGTCACCTGGCAGTAAGATGTTGTTCCATTTGATTCTCAGCTATAGCGTCTTCTGTCTGGAGACATGCGTGAATGGGCGTACCTTCGTTGATGGTTGTGCGTCAGAGCTGGCAACTCGACATATAAAAATCTACTGCCAATCATTAGCGGACCGGAGTTCCGCTGTGGCGACCCCTAACCGGGAAAAGCTGAAAGACACAACAACAACAACAACAACTGCTATGTATTTGTATCTACAGAACACAGCACTGCTACTGTTACATCTCTAGAGTCTAGGCCAGAACATTAGGCTAAAGCAAGTCCCCTACCAGTGTCTGATGATGAAGTTAACATGTGAATTGAGTCACAGTCTCAGGACACTTTGATGCTGTCCATCTCACTCCTGTTCAGGCATGCAGCCACTGGCTGAGAAGACAGTGTAGCATCTCCCACACTCACTCAACAAACTGCAGAATGAGACATGCAGCCTATCCAGTCAGAGGAGGGTATCAGCTTTGACTGATTTCATATCCACTGCTAGTGACTGCTCAGTACGGACAGATGAGCAAACTGCATGTGGTGTACAGATACTCACTGAATGACAGGCTAGCGATTCAAAAGACCATCATACTTTTTGACAATTTTTTTGCACAGTGCTGCTGTTGGTGTCTGTAAGATAGTGTCACCCATTGCAGGGAACATGTGCATTGACAACTACTGCATGGTGCAAAGTCTGCACCTGCAGCAGTTGGTGTCCCACATTACTTGCACCAATGGCAAGATCAGTCATGCTGCTTGAATTGCTCTAGGAGGGCTGCTTCATGTGTGACAAACACATAGGTCCTATTCCAACAGTTCCAACACACCTGTGTCCTGAGGAACATATAGGTCTGCAAAAATGTTCACAACACCAGGATCATGGTGCATGGTGTCATGATGTGTCTCTCTCTACTACCCATCAAAGTCACCAAAATGGGAAGTCCCTTAGTAAGATCCCCCATCCACATCTATAAGGAGATTGCATTTGATACACATACCACCTTATTCCATGACCCTTTTCTCTGCCTGCACTGACCTGTGGTTCCCCCATGCCTGTAGTGTAGACTGCCATATGTCCAAGACTACCTATCAGCTGCGCAAATAATTATGGCTGTGACCCACACTGATCCCACTGATTTTTATTAGGTACATGTGACGATATCTAATGTAAGGTGTGGCTCAACTATGCACTGCCAAGCATAGCCATAGCCAAAGTCATAGTTTGTTATCTAATAGCTATACCTGGTTATGCACCACCAATTATAGCCATTAGATAATAAAGCATGCAGCATTTTACTCTGTGTTATGACATTACTGTTGTGTACATGTTAGGTTCCATAAAGGTGGATGAGACATTTCCTCATTGAGTGTGTTGCTGTATACTATGCACAACACGACCTGGATGTATGTGCTGCAGCCTCTGTTGATTGTCTACTGTTGTCCATGTCACTGCTGGTGGATGATAAGAAACAGTGGAATCCTTTTGCTGCACTACTGAACAGTCCCTAAGGATGTAGCATACTATAAATATCTGGCAGGCTATTCTGGGTACATGCTATAGTGTCTACTGTAGATGTATCCAGGCAACAGAACCGTGACTGCAATGGATCACACATACACTCTACCATATTTCTCATATGAGTGGGTGATATCATACTAAACTGCCAATAAATCTGAAGAAACACCAGTACACCACAAAATGATTTATTGCAGGCAAAAATATTACCAAACAGCGCTTTCGAGACAAACTCTTTTTCACTGTTTAACAAAAGTAAAATGCCACCAAAATCATTTAAATACTATCCTGTACATCAGCTAGCCAATGATGCAAAGGTAGTTAACAATCAATTATGCAAATAAGCTAAAACATAACCATTTAAAGTAAAATAATTTAAATAAAACATAACCATTTAAACATACATTTTAAAACATTTTATATATAATTATGCTTAATCTTTAAGACAAGCTTTATATTGTGTTGTGCATTTAATCCTGGTAGCACATCAGCCCTAAAGTAATTTATCCACTTATACTCTAAAAATTTTGTTTTCTCAGTTAAGTTGCCCCCTCTAACATCAGGGAAAACCTTCTGTAACACCCTAAATTTAAATCTGTGTTTAGCACCTCTCTGGGAAATATGCTTATAAAGAGCATTCTCAGCAACACATCTATGTATATCAGAAAGATGTGGACTGATGCGTTCCTTAAGTTTTTGATTCATTTGATCACAGACCTCGCAGATATGACATTATCTGTGAAACACGTAGCATAAGTTCTAAATACGTTCACTCTTCATTATAGGATGTATAAAAGTTAAATCTGTATTAATTTCATTAGAAAAGACACAATTATAGCAGGGTACTCTACCCTTTTTATTTATATTAATATTTACTTTCCTAGCCATTTCTTTATAACAAAGCATTTGTTTCAAGTTTCTCTCTCTCCTATATGTAAAGCTAGGTTGCATGCCTACAATATCCGCAATGTTGCTACTGGACTGTAAAATTGTCCAGTTTTTCTTTATAATTTTCTTAACCATACCTGTATGTCTATTAAATTTAGTAATATATCTTAATGTGTGTTCCTTGTTAGCAATATTAGCATTACTCCTATTTACAGGACCATGTAAATATAGTTTGCCAGTCCTTCCATGTTCAGTGAACACATTTCTCTTCTCTTTTTCTATTAATGTCTCATTATAACCCTATATCTTAAAGTCATCAATCATATAGCTTAACTCAGTAGCAAAATCATTATCATTAGTATTAAGTTTACTAGCTCTCAGAAATTGCCACTGCAGTACATTCTGACAGACATGCCTTGGATACATGCTTCTAGAATGTACATAGCAAGTAGCCTGTACTTCTTTTCTGTGAATCTTAGTTTCGAACTTCATGTCTTTATATAAAACACAAGTGTAACGATTGGGGAGAAATGGGCGAAGGCTGCCAGCCTAGTCAAATAGAATCTGATATATAATTCTAGCATTTGTAAATAAATGTAAAACACAGGCATGTTTTCTTGAGTGTAAAAGAATTCTGTGAAATGTGGAACTGCAAAATATGTGACAACATTGCACTCTACTGGTCCAGTGAAGCATGTGGTGACACTTTCATGTTAGAATTCGGCTCCAGTGAGTCTGGATGAAAGTTTCATGCCCATTGTTTTAAGGCTAAAGTTTATGACCAGAATTTAGATATGGAATGTGCTTTATTGCTCTGGTTTCTGTTAGAGTATACATGTGAAATGACATATATTGTTGTAAGTTTCTGAGCAGGTGATAGATTGCTAAATAATGCAGTTTCTGGACTGAGAAATCCAGACTAAGTGTCAAAAATGATGTAATTTGTGCGGGCCTTAGAGACATGTTTGTTAGTAATGTTTAAATACTATTTCTCACAAGAGACTGAGAGCATTTTGATCTTGGATATCTAACTCCGCACTCTGCCTAAGTTCACATGTACGTTTCTAGCACTGTGATTTCTTGTAAAAATAGTTAAAGCTAGTAAAGATTAATTAGGTATTTTTCTTTAAAATCAGACCTGTCCTACTGTATTATTTTAAGTTTCTGTGTGATCTCTGAACTCTTAGATATATCTGTGGTGTAGTAGTATTGTCTTGTGTTTTAATTATTTATTATTAAATATTTAAAAAAACTTTACCTGTGGCTGGTTTGTGTAGAGATAAGCTCTAGAGTACATTGCATATTTATAGAGGTTAGTGTAATAGGCCACTCTAAAATAAGCCTTAGACTGAATAGTCACATTACCATTGGATAATAATATTTCACAGTAATAATTGGACACCCTTTTAAGGGCCTTTTAGTTGCTGATATTATTAGCTGGGTGGTAGGGATTACTACCTTATGGTCTGGGTAAAGGGGCACAGCTGGAGAATCTGTGTCAGCCTTTCCCAGAAGTGTCTGTGAAGTTGCATAAATACTTATCTCAAAGTGTGTGTGGGTTGTGTCAGCTATTTGGGCAGCGACATGAAGCACTGGTTAGACAGAGAGGGTACTGGAGGTTTTAGCTTGCCCAGCTATGCTGAGACCTGGACTCTATAACTGTGCAGTGGGGAGTCTTATTGGGGACCTGGTGAGCAATGGAGCAATCAGCCCCAGACTGACTCTAATCTCTGTGTGCACTTAAGGGAAATTGTACTTTACTGTGTGTATTAGTTATCCTTTCCTCTCTTCTAGGAGACGACCTTCGTGGTGTTAGTGGTGAGGATTGAGACTCCTTGATTGCTGAGCCAGGGCATGGTCCTCACATGTGGTTTGCAGTGGTGGGATCTACTTCACATACTAATTGGCTTGTAGTGGTGTGGGTAGAGCAAATTCCTGTAGCTTATGTACAGTGATCTCTGAAAATGTTTTGTACTCTAAAACAGCCACGCAGTGTATACTCAGAGTTCATATCACAATTGTTTTATTTTTTTTGTTAACTTAGTGTTAGTCAGGGTGAGCAGGCAGCATGTCAGCAGAAGAGTATGGAAAGCTGACCAGGAGCCAGCTGGCAGGGATGTGCCAGGCTAGGGGACTGGTGCATGGAAACCTGACTAAAGCAGACCTGATTGCAGCCTTGGTTACAGCTGCATCAGAAAACAGCAGCCTGGAGGACAATCAGACTGACAGTGGAGATACAATATCCTCGGAGAATGGACAGCTCAACCTTTCTGCAGTGGACTTAAAAATCCAGCTGGAGCTAAGAGACTTGAGTTGGAAGCCAGGCGTATGGAACTAGAAGCAGCTGAGAAAATGAGGAATCTACAAGCTGAGGAAAATGAACGGCAGAGAAGGCATGAGAGGGAAATGCTGACTCTTCGCCAGAGTCATGGAGGTAATGGGGAATGGAGTAACCGGACCCTAGAAGCACAAAAGGTCAGTAAATTTCTTGCACAGTTTAAAGAGGGGGATAATTTTGATAGCTTCATTCATATGTTTGAGCGGGTATGTAAACAGTATGAAGTTGACCAAGGGCTCTGGGTATGGTTCCTGACCCCCTTACTCCATGGTAAAGCTGTAACTTCTTTAGAAAAAATGCATGACACTGACTGTTTACTGTATACTGCTGTAAAAATACACTTGTTGTAATGTTTTAAGCTAACACCTGAAATGTATAGGAAAAAGTTTCATGAGCATAGATGCAAGGCAGATGAAAATGTATGTGAATATGTTGTTGAACTGAGCACTTATTTTCATAGCTGGGTGAGTGGATGTCAGGTTGCCACTTTTAATGAGCTGGCAGACCCTTTGGTAAGAGAACAAGTCCTTAGCATTTTGCCTGAGGACATGAGGATCTGGTTAGCTGATAGACAGTGTGCTACTTCAGAGGAGTTGGGGAAGAAGGGAGACCTATACCTAGCAAGCAGGGCAGCCCTGCTCAGGAAAGGGACCCCCAGTACTGCTCATGGGACTAAAGGAACCTGTGGTAGGCAGCACAGACTGCCCCAACAGAATATGCCAGTAGCAGGGGAATAGACTAGTCCAGGTACATGTCCAGGAGCTAGGGTTAAATGTTTTGAATGCAACCAGTGGGGCCATGTGGCATACAGATGCCCATGAAGGCAAGATGGGGAACAAAAGTTGAGGGAGTCAGTAAGTGGGAAAGACAAAATGCCAACAGTGGGTTGTCTTGAGACAACAGGGGTATGGAACGACCATCCTGCACATGTCCTGAGAGGGAAGGATTTGGATGAGGCAGTACTATGTACTTATGCAGTTACATGCAGTGAGGCTAGGAGACAAGCATGTGGGTCTGGTAGCCTGGGGACGACCCAAACAGACTGCACATTTTCAGCCAGGACTGCTGAGGTGGTTACTTCAGGGAGGGAGCTGCTCTGTAGCAGTGAGACTGAATGTGAGCCGGGTAACTGCAAAGGTAGAAATGAGTAGTAGTACCCAGGCTGACAGTGAGGCACCACTGTCAGAGGATGCCAGACTTCCTGTGGAAGGGGAGCTGGGAAGGGTTACAAGGATGGGGTTGAGACAGGCTCAGCTCTCAGACCCTACATTGCAAGGCCTGAGGCAGGTAGTTAGGGAGGCACCTGGTTCTCAAGGGAAGGGCGAATCTGTATACTGGAACAAAGGGTTACTGTACAGAGAATGGACCCCTGAGGGAGGACTAGAAGGTGAGAGAGTCCAGCAGTTGGTAGTGTCTAGAGCTTACCATCTGGCGCTTCTAGCCATAGCCCATGATATTCCGTTTGCAGGTCATATGGGCATAAAATGTACAAAGAGGCATATTATGCAAGACTTCTATTGGCCTGGAATTTGCAGAGATGTAACAGGGTCCTGCAGGACCTGTGAGCAGTGCCAAGAGGTAGGCAAGGCAGGAGACAAGGTGAGAGCTCCTTTGATGCCCTTGCCTGTGATTGAGGAGCCATTTCAGAGGGTAGCTATGGATATTGTGGGTCCTTTGAGTAACCCAAGTTCCACAGGGAAGAAGTATATCCTAGTGATTGTAGATTATGCTACACGATACCCTGAGGCAGTGGCTTTGTCCTCCATTGAGGCAGAGAAGGTGGCAAATGCTTTGCTAGAGATTTTCAGCAGGGTAGGTTTCCCAAAGGAAATACTGTCTGACAGAGGTGCCAATTTTATGTCAGACCTGCTGATTTGTCTGTGGAAGTCCTGTGGGGTGAAGCACATGAAGACCACCCCCTACCATCCCCAGACTAATGGTCTTGTTGAGAGGTTAAACTCTACAATCAAGTCCATGCTATGGGCATTTGCAGATCAGTTTAAGAGAGAGTGGAACAAATAATTTGCCCATCTGTTGTTTTCTTAGAGAGGTTCCCCAGGAATCCACAGGTTTTTCACCCTTTAAGTTGCTGTATGGGCATAGGGTAAGGGGACCTCTAGATTTAATTCGAGATGAGTGGGAAGGTGAGTGTGAATCTCACACGGAGTCTGTTGTGACATATGTCCTGAACCTGAGGACAAGGCTCAGGGAACTCATGGGCCTGGCCCAGGAGAACCTGGCAGAAGTCCAACAACAGAAAAAGGTGGGGTTTGACAGGAATGCTCAAGCTAGAGAGTACACTGTAGGGCAGCAGGTGATGGTTCTCATTCCTGTCAGGCACAATAAGTTGCAAGCAGCTTGGGAGGGACCCTACAAGGTGGTAAGAAAGGTAAGTGATGTTAGCTACTTAGTGGAAGTGCTAGGCAGATGGCAGGGGCACAAATTGTACCATGTTAACATGATGAAACCTTACCATGATAGGGAGGCCCTTGTGCTGAGCATTTGCAGTGGATTGCAGGAGTCTGAGAGAGATCTTGTGACTGATCTCCTCAGTGAGGCTTGAGCTGACACCTCAGTGGAAGGGGTAGCAATGTCCCAGCAGCTATCTCCTACCCAGGTTTGAGAAATCTGAGCAGTGTTGCAGGAGTTTTTGGGCATGTTCACCAGGAAACCAGGGAGCACCCACCTGGAGCAGCACCAGGTTGATACAGGACCATAAAGGCATATCAGGCAGGCCCCTTATAGGGTGCCTGAGAGAGTCAAACAGACTCTGAGGGAGGAGGTACAGGAGATGTTGGAACTAGAGATGATTCAAGAGTCCAACAGTCCCAGGGCCTTGCCAGTGGTGTTGGTGCCAAAAAAGGATAGCAACACCAGGTTCTGTGTGGATTACAGGAAATTAAATAGTCATACAGAGTCGGATGCTTACCCCATGCCTAGGACAGATGAGGTCCTAGAGCAGCTGGGTGGGGTTAAGTATCTTACAACCATTAATCTTACCAAGGGTTACTGGCAGTTGCCCTTGACTCCCAGTGCTAGAGAGAAGTCAGCCTTTGTGACTCTTTTTGGCTTGTATGAGTTCACAAAGATGCCATTTGGGATGAAGAATGCCCTAGCGACATTCCAGAGGCTGGTAGATCATATCTTAGCAGGAGCAGGAGGGTTTGCCCTTGCTTACATGGATGATATTGCTGTCTATAGCCATTCCTGGCAAGATGACCTTCAGCATGTTAGGGAGGTGCTGGGCAGACTACAGAGGGCAGGGTTGACCATTAAGCCAAGCAAATATCAGGTGGGTATGGCAAAGGTCTCCTACCTAGGACATAGAGTGGGCAGTGGTAAGATAAGGCCAGAACCTGCCAAAGTGGAAACCATTCAGGCATGGCTTGCACCTGATACCAAAAATCAGGTGAGGACATTCATAGGGACAACAGGGTACTACAGAGAGTTTGTTCCCAATTATAGTACCATAGCTGCTCCCCTCATAGACCTGACAAGGAAGAACAGGCCAGATAAGGTAGTGTGGACCCCAGCATGTGAGCAGACGTTTCAGAAGCTTAAGGAAGCTTTGGGAGGACCCCCTGTATTAGCCAGTCCAGACTACAGCAAATACTTTGTTGTGCAGGTGGATGCTTCAAACTATGGGGTGGGGGCTGTACTTAGCCAGATTTCTTCAGAGGGAGAAGAGTACCCAGTGGGTTATCTCAGTCATAGGCTCCACCCAGGGAGGAATGCTATGCAGCGGGAGAAAAGGAATGTCTAGCCATAGGGTGGGAACTACAAAAACTTCAGCCTTATCTGTATGGAAGAAAATTCACTGTGATGACAGATCACAACCCTCTAACATGGTTAAACAGAGTCAGTCAGCAAAGTGCCAAGTTGCTAAGATAGAGTCTGGGGTTGCAAGCATATGATATGTCAGTGCAGCACCGCAGTGGGAGTAGCAATGCCAATGAAGATGGACTCTCAAAACAGGGAATGGGATGAGGTACACCCAGATAGACCTGACACTCTCAAGCAATGTTTCTCAAGGGGCACTTGAAAAACTTGCTTGAGTTCCCCGGGGAGGAAGAAATGTGATGATTGGGGAGAGATGGGTGAAGGGTGCCAGCCTAGTCAAATAGAATTTGATAAATAATTCTGGCATTTGTAAATAAATGTAAAATACAGACATGTTTTCTTGAGTGTAAAAGAATACTGTGAAATGTGGAACTGCAAAATATGTGACAACATTGCACTCTACTGGCCCAGTGAAGCATGTTGTGACCCTTTTATGTTAGAATTCGGCTCCAATGAGTCTGGCTGAAGGTTTCATGCCCATTGTTTTAAGGCTAAAGTTTATGACCAGAATTTAGATGTGGAATGTGCTTTATTGCTCTGGCTTCTGTTAGAGTATACATGTGAAATGACTTATATTGCTGTAAGTTTCTGAGTGGGTGTTAGATTGCTAAATAATGCAGTTTGTGGCCTGAGAACTCCAGACTAAGTGTCAAAAATGATGCAATTTGGGAGGGCCTTAGAGGCATGTTTGTTAGTAATGTTCAAATACTATTCCTCACAAGAGCCTGAGAGCATTTTGATATTGGATATCTAACTTAGTACTCTGCCTAAGCTCACATGTAAGTTTCTAGCACTGTGATTTCTTGTAGGAATAGTTATAGCTAGTAAAGACTAATTAGGTATTTTCCTTTGAAATCAGACCTGTTCTACTGTATTATTTTAAGTTTCTATGTGATCTCTGAACTCTTAGATATCTCTGTGGTGTAGTAGTATTGTCTTGTGTTTTAATTATTTATTATTAAATATTTTAAAAACTTTTACCTGTGGCTTGTTTGTGTAGAGATAAGCTCTAGAGTACATTGCATATTTATAGAGGTTATTGTAATAGGCCACTCTAAAATAAGCCTCAGAGTGAATAGTCACATTACCATTGGATAATAGTATTGCACAGTAATAATTGGAAACCCTTTTAAGGGCCTTTTAGTAGCTGATATTATTAGCTGGGTGCTGGCAGGGATTACTACCTTATGGTCTGGGTAAAGGGGCACAGCTGGAGAATCTGTGTCAGTCTTTCCCAGGAGTGTCTGTGAAGTTGTGTAAATACTTATCTCAAAGTGTGTGTGGGTTGTGTCAGCTACTTGGCCAGGGACACGAAGCACTGGTTGGACAGAGAGGGTACTGGAGGTTTTAGCTTGCCCAGCTAGGCTGAGACCTGGACCCTATCACTGTGCCAGTGGGGAGTCTTATTGGGGTCCTGGTGAGGAAAGGAGCAACCAGCCCCAGAATGACTGTGATCTCTGTGTGCACTGAAGGGAAATTGTACTTCACTGTGTGTATTAGTTATCCTTCCTCTCTTCTAGGAGACAACCTCCCTGGTGTTAGTGGAGAGGATTGAGGCTCCTTGATTTCTGGGCCAGGGCACGGTCGTCACAACATGTATCTAAACAATTTACCATCGTATCAGAGTACTTCACATAAAATATTCAGAACTGTGTTTCATTTTGTAATGTAACAACAAATTCATTCAAAGCTGATATTGTTCCTCCCAAATCAGAAAAACATTGTCTACAAATCTTTTAAGCAATAATAAGTTCTCATTCCTATACCGATCTTGCATCTCATTGTCATATATATACTGCTCTTCCCACCTTGATAATACTAAATTAGCATAGGTGTTTGAGACGAGAGTGCCCATGGCAACTCCCATCTGTTGATGAAATATTGCATCATTGAACATAAAAACATTATTATATAATACAGTTTCTAGCATAGAACGTAGCGTTTCAACCTTACGAGCAGTATAGTCAGTATGTAATAATAAATATTCTCTTATGGACTATATACCATAATCATTAAGTATAGCTGTAGATAATGACTTTATGCCCATTGTAACCAAGGTAAAACTTACATTTTCATTCTTAACCGACCATTCTCTCAAAGACAACTAAAATTCATTCATATCTGTGACCACACTTCGACTGAATTTAAGTAATGGACTTAGCTGTTGTTCCAGATACTTAGTGTTACGTTGCACAATACTTTGAAAATGAAGACAAATAGTTCTTTCTCTCTTTCAGTGTTTTTTATTATCTACAGTACACACGTGTGGGAGCCTCATGGAAAGTACCAGGGAGACTCCCAGAACAAAGGAATAAACAAGCTTATATACTGGTGATATTGCTGACAGTACAAAAATATAAAAATGAACCAATTAGATCATTATAAAGGGCAATTAACCAATCAAAGGTTTACCCGTAAACATAAGACAATTCACATCATCATATATCTGGGCAAAGAAAGAAAATCGGATGCACTTCCATAAAAGGCACATTTCCTGCTTTCAGGCAGATTCTTGTTTTATGTACTTTCTTGTTGCTCAGAGTTCATTGAAAGTTCACAGTACACAGTACATTTTAACACATACAAACTGTCACATACTCAATTCCCCCAAACACATGCTTTGGCTGTTCATATTCTACAATCCCCCATTTGATGCTGTGTAAGCATCACCATTTAACCTATTATACATTTGTCCCAAATCTAGCATAGCCATGCTACTGGTCTTTTCATTATTAGAAAACATTGTCATTTCCTCATCTACATTCATAGCTGCAGGCATATAAAACTTAGGCACTTTCTTCACAGTTTTTAAAGCCATTAATTTCAAGATCAGTGCTTTGATTAGGAATAAGACAAGAAAAGCAACAATTGCTAATACTGCAATTAATAAGATCAACTTCAAAAGTCCACCTCCCCAGCCTGAGAACAGGTTGGTTAACCATGCCCATGTTGAACTATCGGCCTCTTTGGCCTTCGAGAGTTCAGAAATTCTTTGAATCAGTTCACTATGGCTTTCAATTTCGTGCTGATTATCAGGAATAAACGTACAGCACACCTCCTGAATTAAAGCACAAGTTCCTCCTTTCGCCACTAGGGTGAAATCAAGAGTCATACGGTTTTGGAGTACTACAGCTCTCATAGCAGTCAATTCATCAGTCACTAGTTCCAAGGCAGAAAATGTAGCATTGCTTAATATTTCAATCAATTTAGATAGCTTTCTCAGTTCTCAAATTGATTTCACTGCTCCGTATGATGGAATTATAACAGCCCATGATATGACGTCATCACCCAAGTCCATGTGGGACAGTCCTTTGGTGCTAGCAGGAGCTAAATCATGATGATAGATCCATGAAGCATCAACTTTACCTACAGGGTTAGTAGGCTTCTTGACCTCTCGAACGTTCCGAATTTTCCCTTTAGGTAATGCAGATACATGTCGAATAGCTGGAACTAGGTAGCCCAGAAAGCAGCTGCCAGACCAGTTTCCTGGTAGTCATTTATATGCTTTTCTTCCGCACACAAAATAACAATTTTCTACTTTAATGGTAATGTTGATAGACTTGAAGTGATCCCTGGCGTCCTGCAGTCCTTGGAATATTTTCCAATAAACAGTTTCTATTTTTTGGGAAAAGTTAGCTATATAGTTTTTAACAAGTCTTTTTATAGGTGAGAAATCTGTCAGACAACCCGAACTGTCTGCAGTGCAGTTATGTACCACTGTTTTGTTACAATGGCTCCACCCGAATCTAGTTTTACCAAGTTTTTGAAAACACACAGTTCCGTTTTGGCGGAGGGACAACTGTAATACTATCCTGTCCTTTGAAATAACATCTGATGTATCGTAGATCAAATTCATCCAGGTTTCATTAATCCCTAAAGGGACTATATTTAGCATCAATCCCCCATGAACAGTAGGAATAGCAGTGCAAATCCAGCAGTCCGAGATATTGAGGGATGACGCATAAGTGTATTTAATGGCTTGGTAGGTGTTGAAAGGTGGATGCCATGCAGCTCATTTGGCATGAGGCATAGCTGGAGTAGGAAATAGAAATGGCCACAGTAAAAATATCAAAATGACAAGAATAACCACCAAAATAGTTGTGCAATACTTTTGTGGAAATGGTTGTATTGTGTCGGGATGGTGAGGTTGTCCAAATGGATGAACGTCAGGCATTGTCAGGTGCTGGTACAGTATGACTTTGAGTACGAGTAACAATAGGTGAAGAATCAGGAGTAGCAAAAGGTAAAGGTTGTTGACCTTCCGATGGGATGACCTTCTTGACGTGTGATATGTGAATCCAGGTGGGTGAGCCTTGTAGTCAAACCGCTGATGATGTCATCAGTAGAACCAGGAAGGGCCCCTTCCAGCGTGGTTGAAGCACTGTTTTTCAAGAAAATGACTTGACGTACACCCAATCTCCTGATTGTAGTGCCGAGGACGGGAAAGGATCAGGGATATGTTGAGCCGCTGCTACCTGGCAATGATGAAACTGTAAAAAATAAACAAGAGAAGTGCAATACCTAAGAATATCATGATCAAATGCATCATACTCAGAAAAGGGTGGTGGTGGTGGAGTCATGGGCATACGCATAGGGCGGCCCATGAGGATTTCATGAGGAGAATGACCTTTAGTAGGATGCACTTGCGCTCTCATAAAGTAGGGCTAAAGGTAGGGCCTGTACCCAAGTGAGGTCCGTTTCAGTAGTAATTTTTGCCAGTCTGGTTTTCAGAGTCTGATTCATGTATTCAATAATACCTGATGCCTGTGGTCTATATGGACAATGAAATTTTAGAGTGATGCCTAACATTTTACACAGTGAATCAATTAACTGAGCAGTAAAATGTGTTCCACGGTCTGAATATATTTGACAGGGAACACCAAAACGAGGTATCAATTCATAACAAAGTTTCTTAGCAACTGAAATAGCATCATTTTTGGTACATGGGTAGGCTTCTAACCACCCAGAAAAAACATCAACTACAGTTAGAACATATTTGAAATGAGCACAAGGTGGAAGTTCAATAAAATCCCATTGCAAAGCGCAAAATGGTCCCAATGGTTTTGGCAGTAGTTGTGCGAGAGCCATAGTGCCTTTTGAAATGTTATACTGTAAACAAATGGAGCACGTGCTCAAAAAATGCTGTACAGAAGCAGAAAGTCCTGGGGAAAACCAATCTTTTTGGATTTGTTTTATTAACGCTTGTACCCCAACATGAGCTGGCAAGTGATACGCTTTAATAAGAGAATTTAGCATGGGCATTGGGAAGACCAGTCTGCCATCTGGATGTTGCCAAATGAAATCAGAGCATTTAAAACAACCTTGAGCCAGCCATGTTCTCCTTTCTGATTCTGGAGCTTCATGCTGTAAAGCTTTTAACACTGTGGTATCAAAAGTAACCATTGGTTGCAAAGGCTGCAAAAAATGTCCCTGAACAGTTTGTGAGAGAGCAGCCTGTTTAGCAGCCCAGTCAGCTAAATTATTGCCCTTAGTTTCAAAAGAGTCATTAGATTGATGGGCGGCACATTTAACAACAGCAAGTGCAGATGGTAATAATAAGTCTTGTAGCAAGTTATTGATATAAAAATGTTTTTTAACGGGTGCCCCGGAAGAAGTTAAAAACCCTCATTCCTTCCATAGTATACCAAAATCATGAACAACACCATGGGCATAATGGGAGTCAGTATATATAGTAACAGACTTGTCCTTAGCTATTTTGCATGCATTTGATAATGCCACTAGTTCCGCAGCCTGCACGGAAGTGCCTGGGGGTAATCGTGCTGACCTTAAAACTTCAGTCGGAGTACAGACTGACCAAGCTGCTTGGAATTCTCCGGAGTTTGTTCGTAAACAGGATCCATCAACAAAAAGAACCAAATCAGGATTTTGCAAAGGAGTGTCATACAAGTGTAACCTAGGAGAAAGAACAGAGTTAACTACAAGCACACAATCATGTGGTTTGCCCTCATCTGATGTTGGTATTAAAGATGCAGGGTTCAGTGGTGGGCAGCGTATGACTTGCAGGGTGGGGTTATTTATTAAACTTAATTCATACTTAGTAAGACGTGCATTTGAAAGATACTGTGTTTTTGTTTTCAAAAGTAACGCTTGAACTGCATATGGGACTGCTAGTATAGTATCATGTCCCAGGGTTAGTGGAGCCGCCATGTCAACCAAGACAGCAGCGGCTGCCACAGCCTGTAAGCAGGCTGGGTAACCAGAGGCAACCGTATCTAGCTGAGTGCTGTAGTAAGCAATAGGCCGGTAGCCTCCAGTGCGTTGCTGGGCTAGGAGACCAAAGGCAGTCTTGTTTCACTCACAGCAAAAGAAAACAAAAGGTTTGGAATAATCTGGCAACCCTAAGGCAGGAGGATTTACCAAGGCTGTCTTGATAGCCTGAAAAGCCTCATCGTGTTGTGATGTCCAGGGTAAAGGTTCCGTAATATCCTTTGTTAGGAGTTGTAACAAGGGGGCCGAAATTTCTGAAAAATTAGGCACCCATTGTCTACAGTATCCTGCTAGGCCAAGGAATCCTCGAAGCTGCCTCTGAGTTACAGGGCATGGGGCATTTTGAATAGAAGTTATGCGATTTGGGAGTATTTGACAAGAACCCATTGTAATAATATGTCCCAAATACTGCACCTTTTCCTGACAGAATTGTAATTTCGATCTATTTACTTTAAACCCTCATGTAGCCAAAACATTTAACACTAGAAGGGAATCTTCCCTACATGAGTTACTGTCCAGCAAAGCTATAAGAATATTGTCCACATATTGGACTAGAACTGAACGTGATGGTAGTTGCAGATCCTGTAACTGTCCATGCATCTCTCTAGAAAATAAGGTTGGGGATTCTACATATCCTTGGGGCAATCGAGTCCAAGTATACTGCTGGCCTTTGTAGGTAAATGCAAACAAATACTGACTGTCGGGATGTAGTGGAATAGAGAAAAAGGCTGATGAAATATCTATTACCGTAAAACATTTTGCAGTAGGTGGGATACAGCTCAAAATAGTAGTTTTGTTTGGTACAATCGGGAAAACAGGCAAAACAACTTTATTAACTTCCCGCAAGTCTTGCACAAGTCTGTAAGCTTGTTTGCCAGGTTTTTTCACCGGTAATATTGGGATGTTACATGGGCTTGTGGTGGGTACTATGATCCCTTGCTGTTCTAATGCAGAAATAACAGGGGTATTACCAGATATAGCCTCAGCTGTCAAAGAGTACTGTGGTACTTGCGGTAACTTTGCACCTGGTTTTAGGGTTATTTTTACAGGAGTAGCTGAGGTCAAAAACCCTACATCATTGTCATGAATAGTCCACGGATGAGAGGGTAGGGAATGTAAATACTCGTTTCTGTCAGAATTTGGCTAGATACACATCATCTGTAAAATGACAGAGTCATCTAAAGCTGCCAGGGTACTATCCTGTTGGTCTGAAGGTACTTGGAGATAAACTCCATCAGCTGTGCAAAAAATGGTGGCCCCCATTTTGCAAAGCAAGTCTCTTCCTAATAGATTTAAAGGTGCTGAGGGTCCTACTAAGAATGCGTGGTTATCCTGCAGAGGTCCCAAAGTTACTGGGACTGGAATAGTTTCGGAATACTCAATAGGTATACCAGAGACACCAACCCCTCTAGTTATTTTGTTGGAGAGGGGAACATTCATGGCTGCTTTGCCAGCTAGCATGGATTTAGTTGCTCTGGTATCAATTAAAAACAGATAGGGTTTATTTTTAACCAGTAACATAACATGTGGTCTATCCTGATCCACAGGAATAAAAGGACACAATTGCTGTTGTTTCTGTTCAGGGAACCTTCATTGTGGTTGCTGTCGATTTGACGGCGTCCAGCTAGAATTCCACTGTTGCGACGTATCGGTGTATGGTGCAGGTTGCTCAGCCAAATATGGACACTCATTTTTCCAATGGCCTGGTTGGCCACAGTTTAAACACTCTGTCTGATTACTGGAATTCTGGGGTGGAGCCGACTGTGTTCCCTGCCAGTTTTGTCTATTCTGATTTCCTGCTCCTTGGCGTCCACCCCTCCCTCTCCCTCACCCTCGTCCTCTACCCCGCTGACCAAAAGCGCTACACATTTGGATTTGTGCTTTTGCTAATTTCTCCTGTAAATCCTTCTTTTCTTTGGCTAAATGGTCAGACAGGTATTGTACCTGCTGGACTAGCTCATGTAGGCCCAAACTGGGCCAGTTTAAACATACTTCCTTTAGCTTGTCCCTCACGTGAGGGTGTAACCCATCTACAAAGGCAGCTGACAGCCTGCTTTGTGCTGGTCCTTCGGTGGGCTCTGGGTACCCGGAATATGCCTCAAAGGCTTCAGTGAGTCGATTCAAATATTCATCTATAGGCTCACCCTCTTTCTGTATGACTGATTTTATTTTCAACTAATTGGGAGTAGGTGGCACTATTACAGTGATAGCATCAACTATACGTTGCCTAACTGCTTCAAATCCATTCTCCCCTTGTGTGTTGTGCTTCAGTATTGGGGTAGGAACATTAGCATGATCCCAGATACGTTTCATCAGATCAGCTGGGACAGCGTATTGGAGGACAGCTCTAACCTCTTCTATGGTAGGATTTTACAAACAGATATGTCCTGCCAATACGCGTTGAAATTTTTCTGGGTTATTACGAATAGGCGGAAGTGATTTAGTGATTGCTTGAAAATCAACTGCTGACCACGCCCTAGGTACCACCACAGTAGCCGGTTGTACCGCATCTCTAGAATGTGCTGGGTTTGGGACTTCTCTCAATGAAAATACTCCCTCTTCATCTGATGGGCTAGTGCCCGATTCAGAGTCAGAATCTGGATTAGATTTGTTCAGACCACTGTAGCTGTCATTGTCTTCAATCACAATTGGACATTGTTTGTAATATTTACCCTTGTGTAAATATACGGCTTTTTTATTGTGATATTTTTTCGGCTGGCTAGACCTAGGGTCAAAAAGCATTTGTGCTTTTCTTTTCTGCTGTTTTTTTGTTTTCAAACGGGTTAGTCTAGGTGACAGTTTACCTGTATCTGTTTGGTCAGGTTGTTCTATAAGCGGTCTGCTAGGCTGACCTGCCATTGCCTGATTTCCGCTTCCAGAGTCGGGTGCAGTCTGCTCTTCTCCCCACTGGCCTTCGCCCTCTGTTGTGGAGTTCACTGCTCCGTCTTAAACCTGTGAAGGCTGATATAGCAGTGGAGGAGCCATAGGGGGTGGGGGGAACCAGGGGATATCATCCTCAGATGTTTCAGTTATTTGTAATTTACTTAATTCTTGTACAGGATATAATCCCTTAAAGGGTGGTTCCTTTAAGCGTTTACCATTTGCTACATCCAGATTCCTCGCAGTATGTCGCAGTTCCTTTATCTGCTCTTTTAGTTTCTTTTGATTGTCCTTAAGACTACTGACGACCGAGTCCTTCTCCCTTTCTTTAGCTTCACACATCCAATCATTAAAAGCTGCCCAGCACAACCCTGGTATTCTTCCTTTCTTTTTTAATTTCTTTTGCAAATTAGTCAATATATCTTTATTAAAACTACCATTTTTGGGAAAAGCAAGGTCACTGTCATTTTTAGTAAGGGCGATCCACTGATTTAAAAACATGCAACTGTCCCGGGACACACGATAAAACATATAACCAGCTGATGTACCTCTTTCTGGCTCAGTTATTTTTCCCGCACTCGCTCCCATTTTCACTCAGTAAGCTATACTTGTTTAACACAGGTTTAGCTAAGGCGTTATATAAACATCTTGTTACCTCACTATCATTCCTCCTTTCATACGTATGTCGCCAGTATTTCCGTATTAACCCACACTCATACCGCACATTTAATAGCAGAAGAGAAATGCATGCCACTTACCTCAAAACAACTGAATAAGAGAAATCATATCTTTTCTTGCATAAAAAAAAATTCAAATCTTTAAGGCAGGCAAATACAAAGAGATGTAAGAAACACTGCAGAAACAGAAAAGTCTGTTATGGGCCCTTTCATTAGCAGTATTTCGTCCACTTCCTGACTGCTGCAGCTTGTTCTCAATTCAGATCCGAGTAAACGGCACCAATTGTTATGTTACACAATACTTTGAAAATGAAGACAAATAGTTATTTCTCTCTTTCAGTGGTTTTTATTATCTACAGTACACATGTGTGGGAGCCTCATGGAAAGTACCAGGGAGACTCCCAGAACAAAGGAATAAACAAGCTTATATACTGGTGATATTGCTGACAGTACAAAAATATAAAAATGAACCAATTAGATAATTATGAAGGGCAATTAACCAATCAAAGTTTACCCGTAAACATAAGACAATTCACATCATCATATCTCTGGGCAAAGAAAGAAAATCGGATGCACTTCCATAAAAGGCACATTTCCTGCTTTCAGGAAGACTCTTGTTTTAAAGTACTTTCTTGTTGCTCAGAGTTCATTCAAAGTTCACAGTACACAATACATTTTAACACATACAAACTGTCACATACTCAGTTCCCCCAAACACATGCTTTGGCTGTTCATATTCTACATTAGATAAGGGGGTAGTAGCCCATTGATTTCCAGAAACAATTGGTCTCATGGGTGGTCTAGTTGTATTTTTATGCAATTTCTCCAAACCATATATAATAGGTGTTATAGGATGTGACAAATATAGAAAATTATACATTTCAGGTAAAATATCATCATCCAGGAGTAGCTCATACAAAAAAAATGTTGATATTAAAAATCAGATTATTCACTCTGCTACTATTAATATACTTAAACATCATAGAATCATCTAATAATTCATACATAAGTTCATTATAAAACTCAACATTCATAATAGCAACCTTACCCCCTTATCTGCTTGTTTTATAATTATTTCTTTATTGTTAACTAGCTTCTTTAATGCATTCCTTTCATCACAATCTAGATTATAAAATTTATCTTGATTAGATTTTATGAAAAACATCTCATAAATATCCTGTTCACACATTTCAGTGAACGCTTTAACTACAGGGGAACAAATAGGTACAAACACACTAGTCCGCTTAAGATTTGGACTCATTATATCATTAGCTTTATTAAACAGAAGCTTTAAATCAATGTAACGTGCAAATAACCTTAATTCAGTCAAGATTTCACTCACATCACCTTCACAAGATGGTACATATGACATACCTTTTTCAAGAACATATATTTCCTCACTAGATAATTCATAACGAGAGAAATTCACTATTGTCCATTCAGCCCTCTCTTGAATTGCTTGCTCCGTGTAACAGGGCCTGAGTATGTGTTCTTGTGCTCTTTCTGCAGCGACGCTGTTCTGCCGTCTCCATTCTGCCATCTGTTCCTACTTTGGCTCCTCCCTCTGGCCTTCATCATTACTTGGATGGGCAGTTGTATGTGAAATCTCCCTGGGTGATATCATACTACTGTCTACCCATGAACTGTGGGATCCATCTCGGCATCATCAAGCAGGGCTCCAGGTATAACCTTCATGACCTGTAGCACATTAGAAACAGGAGAAAATAATGAGAGTAAGTATTGTGTACCTATTATATATATAATTGTGGATATTTATTTGCACCACCATCCCTGCACACTTCACTGATCCACAAGATGGCCCTGTGGGATGTCTCAGTGTAAACATCAGTGACAAAGATGATATGCGTGCCATATGTGGGAATCATGAACACTGACAGAGTGATGTGTAGACACATGGGTTATTAACCCCTGTGTGCCACACTTTGTCTGTCAGCTGATGGACTGGTACCCCCTCTTAAAGTTGTAACATTACATACAGACACTGTGTGGGGTCTTTATTGTGACATGGATGCAGCCTATAGCTCCAAACACTCAAAAGAGGTGTGTTACATTGAAGCCATGCATGGTGGTGACTGTCTACGCTGGTGTATTGGGAAAGCAAAAGTGCTCTTCCACATGTGGAAGAAATGTATTGAGGGATGTCTTGGGTATTCTACAGGTTGACAGTCTGCCTGCAAAAGGTATCTGTAGTTACTGTGGTAAATCTACACATATCTTGGTATTCACTGGTATTGGAAATCCACTCATTCCTTCAGCTCCATTTTGTGGCTATATATGTCAGCCAATGTCCATGTAATATGTTTCTTGTTGTGCAGGCAGTCTCAGACCTGTTGACTTGCACCTGGCAGGACTTAATCCATAATGGTGCTGTTTTCTACTTAAAAAGCAGCCATCTTGCACACTGACAACACCACTGCTTGGGCACAGCAAATGTTGCATTATTGCTGACAAAATTTTGCTTGCAATGCCATAACTTTTTGGTGTGCTCTTTTGCCTTTATACGCAGATACAAGCACCTGTGCCATTTCTCTCCTGACAGCTGTAAAAATGTGACTTCCTTTCCCCTTATTTTGTTTGCATGTCATTAGAGACTCATTTGACTGCTCTTCTTTATTTGCATGTCATATCATAATTTGCATATCCCTTTTTCTGTGCATTTTTTTTGGCGAATGACTCATAGTGTTATATGGCCCTGTGAATCACTACCTAGTTGAGTGGTGCTCTCAATTTTGGCAAAAGCACACACTACAAACATTGTTAATTGTCTATGAATACCCACAAACAGGTCAGATTGGTGAGCTAATGACATTTAAGAATTAAAGGAGCACGGATTACCCACTGGACATTAAGACTGCCTCAGGTGACATGTAACCTTGAAACTTCATGTAGACCATTATAGATATTGTCAGAAATAAGAAAGCAGAAATAAGAATGACATTTCAGAATGCAATGCCATCTAGCACTGTTACAGAACTGTGCTCTAGTTATATTGCCACTGATGTAACATAGTAGACTATAGCATGTGCATTTCTCTATGATGGTATATCTTTCAGATTTGTCACTCAGATTTCCATTTCCTTAGATATTTAAAAATGTACTGTCTGTACAAATTTGTATTAGTTACTGTGTATATTTGAATGCAGTATAACTCACTAAAAATCTCACACATTTTTCAAACCAGCTCTGCTGTTGCCAGAGGACTCCAAACCAATGTATGGATGGTCAAGACTAAGCCACTGAACCAAAATCTACATTTAGATTGGGTTGGTGAGCACTTGTACTAGAAAGTTTGTATGTTTTGTTAAGAAGTGTTGTGTTTGACCCGTATCCAGATGCTTAGGTATAAACAAATGATCTTATCTATTGACTTGTAGAATATTACTAGCAAAATAACTCATGCATCTGTAACCATCTCAGTCATGGTTAGACAGATTATTCAAATTATTACTTGTATTCTCATGCTCAGATATTAGTATCACTAATGTTTACTAGACATAATACTACTAATTCATATTTATTCTGAAATTTTATTCAGTGGCATTCGGTGATTTGAATAAGGCGTTTCTAGGAGAGGATTTAATTGGCGTAACGCATTGCAAAGTTTTATTGATTATTGTTTTCAATGCATAAAACATGTTTCTTTGCTTAGTGACTAATCAGCTGACAAGCATTTTAGCTTGAAATGCCACGTTTGTTAGACAATAAATCACATTTTTGGAAATGTCATGTTAATTTACAGGCAGTGCTTGCCCCTGTCTTCTAAATTCAGTAGGCCGCTTTAGTTATTACAAAAGTATGGAATGAAACTGATGATTTTAGAATAGAGACAGGCTAGTACAGAAGGCTACTGAATATTGCCTATAATGCAATTTGCTGAGTAGGAATAAATAAAGTTCCACACAGACTGTTGATGAAGCAAAGATATGTTTCCTACAAGAAATATGAATTTTCACTGTAAACAGACTGCAACTATGAAAAATAGAAGTGAGCACAGCTTCCCACTGACACACATCAGCTTTGCACAGATTACTGGCAACGTTTGCTGATAACGCACATTCAGATCTTCCATAATGTTGTCTATAACTATGATGATGTGATTTGCTATGGAGCTCCACCTTTGGAATGCAGTATCCAGCTAAATTCTATTTGTCAGAACAGCTATTCACAAATGAATCCTCTTCCATAATTATAAATGCTCTACTTTTTACAGTAAATTTATTTTTCCAGCATTTCTCATTATTTTTTCTTTTGTCCTTTGAATTTTCTGCCAAAACAAGCTGCCATATTCCTTTTGTCAGTTTTCTCATACTGTTGTACTGAAATAAGAAAACAGCTTGCCTATTTAGACAAATGATGCCTTGACTAATATTTCTTTTTTCCAATCCTGTGGCCACTTTATAATAACTTACTTTATCTTATAGTGATTTAACTGTATAGGCAACTTTGCTTAGTAACTATATCCTGTTAGAATTTATTTCTATCTGATATCTGTAAGTTCCTTATATGAGTTTTAATATGTCTTAAGTATTAGCCAGCTCCATCACTCAGAGGGATAAAATCAAACGTTCCTCCAGATGACTGAGTCTGATGAGCGACATGGGTGCTGGTAGAGCCATCAGGAGGGAGGTGTGGGTTGAGTGGCAGAAGTTAGAAGGGGAAGTGTTGTGGTTAGTCAGTGTAGGAAGACCATGAAAACTGCACTTGCCTAGACATCAAGAATCACTGAAGTCAGGGTTGACATCTGTGAAAGTACATGTTACCAGTGATGCAAGCATAAGGCAGAAAGCAAAAGTCGCAACCATAATTGTTAGATTGGCGACTTAGCAAGAAAATCCCTGACTCCCACCATGGATGACAACTGGTTTGTCACATCTTGGGGAGGATAAAAGGGTAAATGAACTGATGGTCAAATGAAGGACAGAAGCTCCCCAAAACACAAAAAAAAAAAAAAAAAAAAAAGGTCTTAAATAATATGGACATTATTCATTAGTCCAATGTTTCCGCATTTTGTGTTGCTGAGTAATGGATTAAATCATGCATCATTGTACCTAATACACTTGACTGGCTTAAGAAAAACAAAATAATGTAATAATCACTGATGAATATAGTTAGCACAGACACCTAATTAATGCAACACAAAGCAAAAGAGCTGCACAATAAAGAGAAATAATCATTGTCTCCATGGCATAGAGGGAGAGAGCACTGATTATGACCTAGGCAACTGAGAGTTGATTAGCAGTCCCAGCACTGGAGGTGCCCAGAAGGTTGGAGAGGTATGAAGGGTCAGCATGTGTTCATATTTCCCAGAAATGAGGATGAGGAAGGGTTTCTTAATTGGAGGTATGAAGGGTCGGCATGTGTTCATATTTCCCAGAAAGGAGGATGAGAAAAGGTTTCTGAATTTTTGAGACTACAGTGTTATCAGCAGTGACAGTGGAAAGTGCAGTTAAGCTCACACTGCTGGTATGAAAGTTAGGACCGTGGACATGTGAAATGTGATCTTTAGTCACATTATGACCTCATAGTGCCGCATTGCATGCAATCATGTGCACCAGATCTGACACGTCGAGAGGTCTGGGCTACTAACAGATATTCCCCATAGCTAGCAAAATAATTCTCCCACTCCTGGTCAGTTGAATCCTTTCATCTGGTGATAGGAGAATGAACAGGCTGATTGAGTGGATGGAGTAAGAAATGATGGTCAGTGAAGATGGACCAAACTACATACGATACTCAGTAGAGTATTAAATAGTAAAATGAGCTGAAACAGAGTCAGTGCCCCATGTCAAGCACATACTGCAGAAAAAGAAGTGAAATATTAACACATGTAATCAAGCTCTGAACAGTGTAGAATGAATTTTGAAGTGTGAAGAAAAAATAATAAATAAGTATGAAATAATTAGCTGTGAATGGGGAGCAAATGGTGAGGTGCTGACAGGGATAGGGTAAGGGAATGATCTAAAGAACTTGTCAGAACTTGTTAGAGATTTGGGATGCATGGCTAGACTTAAGATGGCCCCTGTGGTCATTAGCCTAGTAAACACCTATGAACCTATGAACCTAGAAAGGTATGACAACAAGGGCTATGCAGAGATGCACAGCTAGAAAGGCATTAAAGAATGCAAATAAGTCTATGGTTGAAAAAGATGCGTGTACAAGCTTTGAGGCTCCATGCTTATTCAGATTGCTTTATACAAATAATGTATAGTATATGATCTAGAACTTCATTTAATAAGACACTGGAATATTTAAAGCCATACAGCATGTATACCAATCCTCTTTTAGTCTAGTTCTAAAGTATATATTTATCTGTATTATATGCATTAAATTAAGTGCTATGTGTTATAGTGTACTGAATTTTCAATGAAACTTAAATTTAAACTAAGCATGTAATGGTATTTTTGTATCAAATAATATTTTGTACATGTACACATTCAAAAGTCATTTTGATGAATAAAACCTTTTAAATAATTATTTTTATGATCATCTTTCCAACTGTCTATATAGATGTCCTTCTATATGACTGCTGCAGTACTCTAAACAGAAGTGATCTACTGCCCAGGACAGACCAACACTCGGCCAGTATACAAAACCCTAATGATCTTGTATGCACTGTATGTCACACTTATGCTCCCCACACAAAGAGTAGGGCATAAAAGGGACATACAGATGCAACTACCCAGAACTTCTTTGCTGTCAGTTTGAACACCATTATTACTAGCTAATCTGAATGCCTTGTTGCTGTACTGAATAGTTAGCTGCCACATAATGCCCCTTAGTGGCTGTTTTTTTTTTTCTTTTCTTGGTCTTGTGTTTTATTTTGCTACCTAAAATTCATGTTATCCAATTAGGGAAAATGTCAGTGTGAGAAGCAGATTCCCCATAAGGACCATCATGAACAGTGCCTTTTTTGTTGGAGTTCTTCCCACAACCATACCTCTTGTAGCATCTGTAAGGCATTTGTGCGTAAACACTCAGAAGCCATTTCTCTACACTGGCTATTTATCTTGAAAACCAGCAGCTTAAACATTTATCCCAAGGTACCTTGGCAGAATGCTTTAACCCGGAGATTACTCCTGCTAGGTAAGAAGACCAAGAAGTCTCGGCCAGATTATTTAGCTGTCCAGCCTCCACCAGATGCCCCGCTAGAAGCTGGTAATAGCTCTGTAGGTTACTCAGCATCTACACTGGATTTCTCTGCTGTGACCCCATCAGAGGCAGCATGGATTCATCTTTCACATGTCCTCAGAGCCTTTGCAGACATCTGCTCTGGACGTTAAGGGGGAACCATGGTTGATTATCTCAGAGGGTCCTTGAGATATTTCACAGATATTGGTCAGGGAAGAGGTTCTGGGTTCTCTTATCAAACCTCACCATGGGTTGGAACCTCCATTATTTGTTAGGGCTAATGCCCCTTCCATAAAAAGACAAAAATGAAGCATATTTCCGTCCATCCTGAGGACTCTCAAAGGGAATGGCAAGAGTTTACTCAGGCTTGTTTTCTGCCTTGATAGCCCTAAAGCCTCCTCAAGAAATTTTGGTACCTGCTCCTTCTTGGACCTCTACCCCTTCTAAATGGCTTAGGGAACTGGATTCATTGTATGAGGATTCAGTGTGTGATGAGGGGCCTGTGTCCTATTCTTTATAGATGCCTTCATCTTTAGCTTATGGTTCTGATGAAGAGGAGTCTGTTAGCCCTGAATCTCCTTTTGAGGAATTGTCCTTTGAGGACACAATTGCTAGGATGATGGAATACTTTATGTGGGATTCTTCTCAAATGTCTGATATTCAGAGAAGATATTATGAATTGCTTCAGGTGGATATTCCTAAACAATTGGTAGTTCCTCCTGTGTTGGTTGCCTTGTTGATAATTTCATTGCTGCTTCCATGTCTCCTGATTCTCAGCCTCCTGCTCCTAAGAAATTTGATAGGCTCTATAAGGTTCCCAAGGATTGTCAATTTTTATTTAAATGTCCTTCTGATGATCCTGCTGTGGTGTCAGTCTCTTCTGACAAACCTTCTAAGATTTTGCCCTCTTTCCAAATGTTTGCCTTCTGATAAGGATAGTAAAGCAATGGAGGGGACTGGTAAGAAATTTTACTCTGCTTCTACTTTGGCCTTTAGGGCTGTTAATTACCAGACCCACATGACCACATATGGTCTTGCCTTAATTGCTCAGGCTTGTCAAGTTATTTTTGACCTCCCTGATTCTTAAGGCAAATCTTTCGCCTTATCTATTTTAGGTTCTCCTTTTCAAATGGTTCACCACTCTATTAAGTGTAGCTATGATGCTGCTGATGCTTCTTCAAGAGCTGTGGCTTTCGGGTCTGCCATAAGGCATTGTTCTTGGCTTCATCTCATCTCTCCTTCAGGACATTTAAGGCCAAGTTGTTGGATGGTCCTTTGGATAATAAAAATCTTTTTGAGACTGCTGCTGCTGACATGTTAAGTGTCTTCAAGAGAAAGGCAAAGGCTTGCAAGACCTTAAACATATTTTTGTTTCTCTTATCCCTAAGATTCAAAGCAATTATCCTTCTAGATCTGTTTCTGTTCACAGGCAACCCCACCAGGCCTCCAAGTGCAAGAAGTGTTGTAGGTGGGCCCCTCTGCTAAGGCTTCTCACATTTCTGTGGCCCAGAACCCTCCTTTATCTGATAAGTCTGGACCTCTTTGATAATTCACCCCCATTCTTTTACACCCAGTTCTTTGTCTCTTTGGCTTTCCCTTTATCTTCCAAATTGGTGTCTCATCACTTCAGACTCTTGGGTTCTTTCTATCATCTGTCAGGGTTATTTCATGGTATGGAAGTCTTTCTCTCCTTTTCCAGAGATTTCTTAACCTCCTCTAGAGCAGCTTCCTCGTTTCATTGAGGTTGTATGGTCCCTGGGCTTCCCAAGTGGGAAAGGGATTTTATTCTAGGATGTTGCTGTTTCCCCAAAAGGAGGGAACTTAGAAACATTTTCTGGATCTCTTCTGGTTCAACATCTTTGTCAAGTTCCCTTCTTTTTGGATGCTTACTCTTCAAACCCTGTTTCCTCTCTTACTACCCCAGGCTTTTCCAGTGTCTTCTGATCTGAAAGTGTATAGAGCCGCACCAACACAGTAAACACTGTGGCATGCTAATTACAGTATAAGCAGCTGAATTTTATGCTACTTATCCGATCCTGTATGGAGGAGCTATTATACAAACTATAAAGCAACTGCGCTGGTTTTCCCTGCAAATTACAAAACCTATTGGAATACAGCCACAGAAAGGAGTCTACACAGAAAGAATGTTAGGGGCTGCTGTTGCTTTTTTCATGTGCATGTGCAACAGGCTGAATTCTATGTTGCTGCTGCTGCTAATAGACAACAGAAGAGTTTTCAGACCCCATTTGACTTATCACAATCTGCATGGAAATTGTAGAGCGCTACAGGGTGGATAGAGACAGACTACAGGAACTCTGCAATCTCTGTTGTCATCAACTCAGACCAAGTGCAAACAGAGGTGAACCAATACCAGTGGAGACAAAGGTATGTGCAGCACTTAGAATTTTAGCTACAGGAGCCTTTCAGAGACCAACAAGTGATATGCTGGGGGTGTCACATGCATTAACATCCGGGATACTCCATTAATTCCTGAATGCTATGCTGCAACATGCCAGTGACACATATATTTTCCCTGTACACCTAAGGACAGGGCCACAAATATGCAGGGGTTCTACACTGTAGCACACTACCCTGAAGTACTGAGTGCCATAGATTATACAAATATAGAAATCAAAGCACAATCTGGGGAAAAGGGAATGGTCTGCATAAATAGGAAGAGCTTCCAACTGTCAAGTTTCATGTAGCAGTAAGGGATGTGTGTGTTGGCAACCCAGGCAGTTACCACAACTCACATATCTTTGCACAACTCCCAGCTGTATCCAATGTTCACTAGGGGTGATATCCCGCAGGATCATTTACTGGAGGATGCAGGTTATGCACTGGAGCTGTGCTTATGACATCCATCAGAAATGCACACACACCCACTGAAGAACACCATAATTGGGCACATTCTCAAACCAAAAATATCATAGAGTGTGTGTTTGTGCTGCTGAAGTTGCTGTTCCAGTGCCTAGATACATCTGGGGGAGCCCTGCAGTACAATCCACATACATATACTGAAATCTTCACCATCTCTGCCATGCTTCACAACATCATCCTGAGAAAACAGCTTCAGTGGCATCAACAAGGGGAAGAGACACACATCCCATCCCCACTGGCAAGGTCACCACAGCCACATGCAGGAGAGGAGTCTGAGGGGAACCAGTAGCTGCTGTGGGTGTACGCAGATGTAGGCGTGCTCACTATGCCCTTGTATTGGCTAAGAGGGAATGCATAGCATACTCGTGCACCATCTAAGGGGTTAAAACCTTCATCCTACGCACATGCATTTAGTAACACTGATGCCAGGCAATGCTCACAGCCTTTACCTACCCATGTAATGGCTGTATACTCCTAGCATCAGACAGATTCAGACCTTAACCAAAACTGTAGCAACTGTTGGATTTACAAGGTAAGTGTTGAATCTGGAGTATTAAAACAAAATTATGTAATAATACAAATGAGTGGCATATCCTTGCATGTTGTTACTTGGTAATGTAAATAAGTAAAAGATGGTAAATTTTTACAGCAATGACTTCAAGATGTGACAGCAGTGACTTATGTGAATACCTGTGTCCTCTAGCAAGTAATAGGCCTCAGGCATGAAAGATTCACACATTCATACCTCTCAAAAGTAGTGATGGTCACCAAATGTCCTCAGTTTAGCCTCATACTTTTGTACTGACTAATCATTAAAGAGAGAAGTTAGAAATTAATGACATACATTTCAGTTTCAGACTTCATATCCTTCAGACAATTTTTAAAAATACTGATGCAAAAACTGTTTGATGTTATCCACTGTCTCAAACTTTCTAACACCCAAACATTTAAAAAGTCTTCCTATTGCTGAGCCTTTGTCCCACTTTTTTATGGCTTGGTCCAACTTTTTATTTATTTATTATTTATTATTTATTTATTGACATTTGTTGACTGGGAAAGTCCACTGGGTCAGAAACCCATTTTCAGTGGAGGCACGGGGAGAAAAGCTCCACAGTTAATCAAACATTATATTGAACAAATACAAAGTGAAAGAGATATGCATGGATACTTAATAACATACTCTCAATCACTGAAGAATAATCATAGACTTTAGTATAGTATAATATACTTTCAATCCACAAGAGAGTAATCATAAAACTTAGTAAAACTGATACATGTGTATCATAGGTAGGAGAAACAGTGATTTAGAGGAGAAAGAAAAATGATATCAGAGAGAGTTAAAAGCAGAATCTGAGTAGTTAAGTGTGTGAAGTTAAGGGGCCTTACAGTGTGTTTCACAGGTACAACTGGGATTATTTAAGAAGTGGATTTTTAGTGCAGCTTTAAAGGATGTTAGGCAGTCATGTTGAGTAATATATGAGGGGAGGCTAATCCATAGTTTGGCAGTGTTACATGAATATAGGCATTGTTCTGCTTTTTTGCTGGGTTTAGCTACATTTAAAAGGGTCCTTTTTGAGGAGCAGAGGGTTCTAGTTGGGGTATATGTGTGTAAGATAGACTGGAGTGAGGGACAGCTATCAGGTTTGAAAATTAGCTTATGAGCAAATGTTAATTGAGTATAATAGTGATAGTGGTGAAATGCAAGCCAGGACAGGTTTGAGATAGCTTTGCAGTGGTGTGAGCTGTTGGGCATGTTGGAGGCAAATTTTGTTATCTTGTAGTAGCACGATTGCAGCTTATTACTAAGGCATGTATGGAGGTTGGTGAAAATGGGGCTTCCATACAAGAGGGATGGGTTAAGCAACGTGTTTGCTAGTTTTATCTTAGTTTGTTTATTTAGGTAGAGTTTATGTCGGAATACTTTGCCCAGTTTGAAATGGGTTTTCTTTACTGTATTGAGTATGTGTTGTTCAAAAGAGAGTTTTTCATCAATAGTGATTCTGAAAAGTTTTGCATATTGTACTTGCTCAACTTCTGTTTTGCTATGTGAAAAAATGTTGAAGTCTGCAGCAGGAGGTTTTGATGAAAATAGTATCAGTTTAGTTTTTTGGGGGTTCAGCATTAATTGGGCATCATTTAGCCAGGTTTCTATGGAGGTGAATGCATCTTGGGTGATTTCTGGAGGTTAGCGAAATTGTTGGAGGAGGAGATGATAGTTGAATCATCAGCATATTGAATCAATATGCCTTATTGGGAGGCTTTATTTAGATCATTAATGAATATATTAAAGAGTAGTGTCCTAAAATGGACCCTTGGGGGACACCTGTGTTGCTTGCCAGATACTCTGATTGTTGGTTTTGCCATCTAACTGATTGTTGTCTATCATTTTGGCAAGAGGATAACCAGGTTATTGCACTTAGAGAGCATCCAAGATTTTCTAAGTATTGTAATAACGTAGGGTGTGATACTTTGTTGAAAGCCTTTGATGGGTCCAATAGGAGTACTGAAGTTGATAGGCCAGCATCAAGAGCTTTATTCACAGTATCAGTGAAGGAGAGTAAAGCTGCGGTCATGCTATGGCCAGGGCGGAAACCATGTTGAGTGGGAGCTAGAAGGTTGTTGTTAATGAGGTGAATTATTAGTTGGGTTTCTATGCATTTTTCTAGGATTTTTGATAGTGGAGAGAGAATGGAGATTGGCCAGTAGTTTGAGAGATCATGAGCATTACCACCTTTATGTAGTGGGGTTATAATGGATTTTTTCCATAGTTGAGGCACATAAGATTCAGAGATTGAACGACTGATAAAAACAATAACAGGGTAAGCTATAGCTCTGGCCTCAGGTTGTAAGTATTCAGGTGGTAGATTATCAGCAGAGAGTGAGCAGGGCTTTAGTTTGGTTAGCAATTTTAGAATTAGAGATGTAGGTATGGTTGCAGTGAGAAAGGAGGATTGGTGGATTATTGTTAGAGGGAACCTTAATGTGTATAGAGGTAGATATGGGGTCTATTTGTGTGGTATTTTGGAAGTTAGGGGTGGTTTTTGAGGATGAATCCTTGACTATTTTTTTTGATGGTGTCAATGAAGTGGGTGTTAAATATTTGTGCTATCTGGTGAGGGTCTTTGTCGGGAGATGGTGATGGATTTTGAATGTTACCTGGATTAAGCAGGGAGGATACAGATTTCCAGAATTTATTTGGATTGTGAGGAGAAATAGGTTTTCTTATCAGTTATGATAAGTTTTTTTGCAGTATTTATAAGTTGTTTATAGTTTTGTTCATTGGCTGTAGTTCTACATTTTTTTCCATATTTTCCAGGCATTGTCTCTAGACAGTAGGGTTTGTTTGGTATGTTTTGTTAACCAGGGAGCATGGTTAGGTTTTGTTCAGTTTGTATGAAGAGGTGCTAAGCTGCTTAATGTGCTAAGAAAGATGTTATTAAAATAATGTACAGCATCATCTAGGGGCAGTGATTTTAGTGGGGACCAGTTCTGAGCTTGTAGGGTAGTGATAAATATGTTTTGGTTAAAGTTGGTGAGGTTCCTGATAGATTTGTATGTGTGAGGTTTGGGGATCTGTGGTTGGGTTCTATGGGTGTATGCAGGTAGGTGGTCAATTAGAGTGTTTGGGAGGGTGCTGGTATTGGAGTAAAAGTGGGGGTGAAATACTAGAATCCAGTCTAGTATAGATTCTGCTCAGGTGTTTAAAGCACGTGTAGGCTCTGTGATAAGTTGTGTGAAACTATGGAGGTTAATACTGGTAGTAGGAGCTTTGGAGGTTATGTTTTGCCAGTTGATGTTAGTGTCTCCTAGAGTAATAGTTTCTTGGGAGATATTTTGGTTAATCCAGCATAGGAAGTTTTCCAAGTAGGGGATATTTTGACCGGGGATAATTTAGATGGTGGCAATACAGAGTTGTTTATTAGGGTTTATGTGGAGGGATGTTATTAGGATTTCCATATTATTGAAAGTGGGGACAGGTTTTGGATGTATATTTATTGTTAAGGATTCTGTATAAATTATGGCTATACCTCCTCCTTTTTTATGGTTGCTGGCATTATGAAGAATGTTGTAGCCTTGTGGAAGGATTTCAGAGTTAGATATATGTGTTTTAAGCCAGGTTTCAGTTATTGCTACTATATCTGGTGTATGGTGACAAAGCCAATGTCGTAATTCAGTAATTTTGTTGCAGAGGCTCTGTGCATTAATGTTACAAAATATAAATCATGGGTTTTAGAGGAATAAGTGTTTTGGCAAGTTATTTGGCTCAGG